>NC_140021.1:4912935-4956780 GCF_964263955.1 Coregonus lavaretus
ACTCTTGTCTCCTCTCGTCTCATCTTGTGTCCTCTCCTCTCTTCTCCTCTCCTCTCCATCCGCCTCCTCTCCTATAAATCCCTCTCCTCTCCTCTCCTCTCCTCTCCTCTCCTCTCCTCTCCTCTCCTCTCCTCTCCTCTCCTCTCCTCTCCTCTCCTCTCCTCTCCTCTCCTCTCCTCTCCTCTCCTCTCCTCTCCTCTCCTCTCCTCTCCATCCCCCTCCTCTCCTCTCCATACTCCTCTCCTCTCCTCTCCATCCCCTTCCTCTCCTCTCCTTCCCCCTCCAGAATCTAGAGAGCATCACAACAGGGTCCTGAACACTTAATCAGTCACCGCGCCACATTTCGATATCAAGCATTTCATATTAATTTTATTGACTCAACGTGTATGCTCTTCTTCATCTTGACAGTAAGGAATGAGCTGACCTTGCTCTTTGGAAATTGGAGGCCATTTGTAGCTGACTCTGTGCTCAAGCATATGACTGATGGCCAACCCTAGAGGACTTTTTGTGGTATCACTCAAAAAGAAACTTTTCTCGATTGAGAAAAAAATACACTACCACACACTGTTGCATCATATCAGAAAAACTGGTACAGAGATAATTGTTTAAAATAATGTCCAAAATTAAGATTTTTCACATGCAATATTGTGTTATTGATATTTTAACACTAACAAGGTCATTTAAACACTGTTTTAACACTGCCTAAACACTTGTTGTGTCAGGTTAGTTTAAGTATAGATATGCTACAGTTTACTCTCAGACTTCATCTTGCCAAGGCGACCTTGCTTGAAGCACCCAACGTAGTCGCTCGAAGCTCTCAGCAAGCCCCCACAGAGTGTCTCATCTCTTCAAATTAAACATGAGCGCTGCCTACTCTGTAGCTACTCTACCTTTGGCATTGGTCTCCGCTAATTACTTTGAGCTGTTAAGGGAGACATATCTGGGGAACGAGACAGGAGAGATGGACCTACAAACCCACTTAAAGCGTAATACTATTTTTCCAATTGTTCTCGATAGCTTTGTCTTATCTGACCTGTTGGCTGTGCCATTGCTTCAATCCCACTTAGAATGCGTAGGCCTTATACCGTAGCCCAGTCATTGGTAATACCTTTGTATTTCATTGTATTTACATAGGTATCAATGTTATTACTATAAGATATGGTGTAATATGTATTGTAAAGTGGTACAGTAATGAATCTAATTGGGAACCATTGGGCAGGTTACATTTTGTGTTTCTCAACAAGCGCTGCAGGTCAAGTGTCATGATTAGCTCGAAGATGGCAGCTAGCTTCCTCTTTTTAAAGTTCTGAATTGGACTGTCAGGTGTAGATGTTCTTTGGGTTAGCATGGCAGTGATGCTGATCTATTTCCAGTGCTGGAAAAAATAACATTGTAAATATACGGCAGGACTACCAGGCTTTAAGCGTTGTGTTACACGCTCCGCTCTGAGAAGGTGGCACATGTTAAGTGTGTGCAGTGGCCGTACCGCATGCCCTCAGGTACATGGTAAAGGCTCCGTCGCCTCTTTGACCAAGGCCAGACTGAGCAGCTGGGGAATACTGAAACCATAATCAGGTTTAATTCACTGTAAAACAATATCCCAACAAGAGCTTCAGTAGAAACCCAGAGAAACCCTGCTAAACCTGCCCTAGCTGAGTAAATATGAAAACAGCCGTTGTACTTTAAAACAGCAAATTAGCAGGATAAATCATGTCCAACCGCAGTCAGCCATAGTGGTATGTGATCTGGTTTAGAGTACCATAAACTGCTCCATTTAACTCCATTTGTCTCCCACTGGCTCTCGCTCTTGCTAAATAAGGATATCAATTAGGGTAAAGCACTCTGCAAAAGCTCCCAAGTTAACCATCAGCTGAAGCATGAATAGATCTTGGGGGATATTGACTGCAGCAGCAATAGGTTTGTAAGTGGGCTGACCAAGGGTAATTAAACCAGTATTATCATGTAAAAGCATTTATGGTTATTTGCTGGATATGTGGCCCATGCAGACACTGTAGAATAAGTAAGATGGTATAGGAGTAATGTCTTAACAGGACATGAGGATAATAAGCCCAACCTATCGCCTGCTATAGAAGGTGTCCTTGATTTATGTGCAATTACACAGATAATTACTGTATGGCCAAGATTAATAACTTTATTAGGGAAAATTGAAAAAATGAGAAAATGTATATGTTGGACTAGCGAGGCTACATTTATGGAAAGTCAATTAAAAGGCTTATTTTGTATCTCATTACTCACGTATCTTACTTTGGAAAGGCACCTTGAGAAGCTACATTTCAAATGTATATTAAAGGTCAGATTGAAGTCCCTCGCACAATTAATCCAGGAGTTGGTAAAAAATTATCGCGAAAGATTACAGTGTCTATTTCAGTACATTAAGAGAGCCTTGTTTAAAAATGAAATTGTGTTAGCTTTTCTTACCAACATGCCATCTGCATTACAAGCCAATCAGACAAGAGTATCCAAACATGCTGAAATGACAAATGGCCACAGTCCCTGAATGTACTCCTTTAAAATGACCTGTTGTTCAAATAATCATTGCTATGTGTGAAAGTCAGGCAGGTAAAGCACACTGTAGACAGGGGTACATTTGTCACATCAAGACCTATTAGCCATTTCCATTTTCTTATTAAAAGCAAAGCTCTGTAATTTGTGATTTTTCTTACTCTATGTAATTATGATGTATCATTTCCCTCAAATCAAGGCCCCATCCTCTTGGTGTTAATTTAAACGTGTGAACTTTATACTTTGAACTAATTGGTTGCTGTCGAAATCCCCTGAATGTGAGTAATTTATTCAGGTGTTCCATAACCATTGTACAATTTAATTTGAGTAATTTAATTGGATTTGACTGTTCATTTCTGGGTCATTCTCCATTCATTATTCAACAACTGTCTCTCAGCAGTCACTGCAGGGACACACACTAAACACACACTGCCACTCTCCTGTCAACATAGCTCAGATCCTCTAACCTGAACTACAGTAGATCACGTTATCTATCTACCACAACAATGGCTGCTTCAGCAGTAGAGCACCTGAACCTAGATGGTCTGCACACTATCCTTCTCCTCATGCACAGCCCGACCCTAGTATAGCGTCTGGTTGGTTTATACAGTGGGGGAAAAAAGTATTTAGTCAGCCACCAATTGTGCAAGTTCTCCCACTTAAAAAGATGAGAGAGGCCTGTAATTTTCATCATAGGTACACGTCAACTATGACAGACAAATTGAGATTTTTTTTCTCCAGAAAATCACATTGTAGGATTTTTAATGAATTTATTTGCAAATTATGGTGGAAAATAAGTATTTGGTCACCTACAAACAAGCAAGATTTCTGTCTCTCACAGACCTGTAACTTCTTCTTTAAGAGGCTCCTCTGTCCTCCACTCGTTACCTGTATTAATGGCACCTGTTTGAACTTGTTATCAGTATAAAAGACATCTGTCCACAACCTCAAACAGTCACACTCCAAACTCCACTATGGCCAAGACCAAAGAGCTGTCAAAGGACACCAGAAACAAAATTGTAGACCTGCACCAGGCTGGGAAGACTGAATCTGCAATAGGTAAGCAGCTTGGTTTGAAGAAATCAACTGTGGGAGCAATTATTAGGAAATGGAAGACATACAAGACCACTGATAATCTCCCTCGATCTGGGGCTCCACGCAAGATCTCACCCCGTGGGGTCAAAATGATCACAAGAACGGTGAGCAAAAATCCCAGAACCACACGGGGGGACCTAGTGAATGACCTGCAGAGAGCTGGGACCAAACTAACAAAGCCTACCATCAGTAACACACTACGCCGCCAGGGACTCAAATCATGCAGTGCCAGACGTGTCCCCCTGCTTAAGCCAGTACATGTCCAGGCCCATCTGAAGTTTGCTAGAGTGCATTTGGATGATCCAGAAGAGGATTGGGAGAATGTCCTATGGTCAGATGAAACCAAAATAGAACCTTTTGGTAAAAACTCAACTCGTCGTGTTTGGAGGACAAAGAATGCTGAGTTGCATCCAAAGAACACCATACCTACTGTGAAGCATGGGGGTGGGAAAATCATGCTTTGGGGCTGTTTTTCTGCAAAGGGACCAGGACGACTGATCCGTGTAAAGGAAAGAATGAATGGGGCCATGTATCGTGAGATTTTGAGTGAAAACCTCCTTCCATCAGCAAGGGCATTGAAGATGAAACGTGGCTGGGTCTTTCAGCATGACAATGATCCCAAACACACCGCCAGGGCAACGAAGGAGTGGCTTCGTAAGAAGCATTTCAAGGTCCTGGAGTGGCCTAGCCAGTCTCCAGATCTCAACCCCATAGAAAATCTTTGGAGGGAGTTGAAAGTCCGTGTTGCCCAGCGACAGCCCCAAAACATCCTTGCTCTAGAGGAGATCTGCATGGAGGAATGGGCCAAAATACCAGCAACAGTGTGTGAAAACCTTGTGAAGACTTACAGAAAACTTTTGACCTGTGTCATTGCCAACAAAGGGTATATAACAAAGTATTGAGAAACTTTTGTTATTGACCAAATACTTATTTTCCACCATAATTTGCAAATAGATTCATTAAAAATCCTACAATGTGATTTTCTGGATTTTCTTTCCTCATTTTGTCTGTCATAGTTGACGTATACCTATGATGAAAATTACAGGCCTCTCTCATCTTTTTAAGTGGGAGAACTTGCACAATTGGTGGCTGACTAAATACTTTTTTCCCCCACTGTATCTATGTGCATAGCAGTAAATATTAAAGGGCCCGTAGCTTAAGTGATAGCTGAGATCTGTAGTGGTAGAGGCGGTAGTGTATTCCCACCAGGCGAAGTCTCTCCCCTGCCACCATGATGTGAAACAGTGTGTAGTTCCTGCTGTGAGAGAGAGGCAGGGAAATGCCCATGATCGTCCCTGGCTTTCTCAGCCTCAGCTTCCTCCCTCAGCCTCCTCCCTCAGCCTCCTCCCTCAGCTTCCTCCCTCAGCCTCCTCCCTCATCTTCCTCCCTCAGCCTCCTCCCTCAGCTTCCTCCCTCAGCCTCTGCCCTCAGCCTCCTCCCTCAGCTTTCTCCCTCAGCCTCCTCCCTCAGCTTCCTCCCTCAGCTTCCTCCCTCAGCCTCCTCCCTCAGCTTCCTCCCTCAGCCTCCTCCCTCAGCCTCTGCCCTCAGCCTCCTCCCTCAGCTTTCTCCCTCAGCCTCCTCCCTCAGCTTCCTCCCTCAGCTTCCTCCCTCAGCCTCCTCCCTCAGCTTCCTCCCTCAGCCTCCTCCCTCAGCCTCTGCCCTCAGCCTCCTCCCTCAGCTTTCTCCCTCAGCCTCCTCCCTCAGCTTCCTCCCTCAGCTTCCTCCCTCAGCCTCCTCCCTCAGCTTCCTCCCTCAGCCTCCTCCCTCATCTTCCTCCCTCAGCCTCCTCCCTCAGCTTCCTCCCTCAGCCTCTGCCCTCAGCCTCCTCCCTCAGCTTTCTCCCTCAGCCTCCTCCCTCAGCTTCCTCCCTCAGCTTCCTCCCTCAGCCTCCTCCCTCAGCTTCCTCCCTCAGCCTCCTCCCTCAGCCTCTGCCCTCAGCCTCCTCCCTCAGCTTTCTCCCTCAGCCTCCTCCCTCAGCTTCCTCCCTCAGCTTCCTCCCTCAGCCTCCTCCCTCAGCTTCCTCCCTCAGCCTCCTCCCTCAGCCTCTGCCCTCAGTCTCCTCCCTCAGCTTTCTCCCTCAGCCTCCTCCCTCAGCTTCCTCCCTCAGCTTTCTCCCTCAGCCTCCTCCCTCAGCTTCCTCCCTCAGCTTCCTCCCTCAGCCTCCTCCCTCAGCTTCTTCCCTCAGCCTCATCCCTCAGCTTCCTCCCTCAGCCTCCTCCCTCAGCCTCCTCCCTCAGCTTCCTCCCTCAGCCTCTGCTCTCAGCCTCCCTCAACTTCCTCCCTCAGCCTCCTCCCTCAGCTTCCTCCCTCAGCCTCCTCCCTCAGATTCCTTCCTCAGCCTCCTCCCTCAGCTTCCTCCCTCAGCCTCCTCTCTCAGCCTCCTCCCTCAGCCTCCTCTCTCAGCTTCCTCCCTCAGCCTCCCTCCTCAGCCTCTGCCCTCAGCCTCCTCCCTCAGCCAAAGAGGACACCACTGCCATTATGCATCATGTTTATGCAGTATTAATAGACAATGTCTTAATGTGACCTGTGACCTCTACTCCAGCACCAAGATATTGGAGGATATTGGAGTCTAACCGATACCGTTGTTAGGGGTGACGGAGGCCAGCAACCCCCTAGTATTTATATTTTATATATTGTGTAGAATGTGTCTTTTCTGGGAATTCCACAATAAAATGACTGTTATTTATCATTACAAACCTCTTTATCATTTAGTCAATAAAAGGCCTCTCACTTTTTCTCTCCTTTCCCTCTGCCGCGCGCTGGAAGTCAGATATCTGTATTAGTCTCCCTGCCCGGGGGCGAATGGTGTCAAAAGCTAAATCATGATCAGCCGTGGCTTTCTGGCTAAATCGTGTATGAAGGCCTCAGGCGGAAAGGTGCACATGCTCATTACTTGAGAGAGACATTTTCACACACAACAATGGCCATTTTCAGCCCCTCACATAAACACATACGCAAAGAGAGAAGGTCACAAGGCGACCATCGACCTTTCCTTTTTCCGTTCTAGATTCTAGATTTGACTTACAATGCAAATCAGGAGGATGTTTGGTCCTAAAACATAGTTTTGTTCCTGAAGTGACAACGTGATAAAATAGAACCAGATACGACTGTTTTGACAGTAAATGGGTTATCATATCTAGTCTCACTAAAGTCAAATTAGGCCTGTCTCATCAAAGTCAGTATCGAGCAAAAATAAGTGTTGGATTTCACTGTACAGTCGTGGTCAAAAGTTTTGAGAATGACACAAGTATTGGTCTTCACAAAGTTTGCTGCTTCAGTGTTTTTAGATATTTTTGTCAGATGTTAATATGGTATACTGAATATTTGAAGTGTTGACCCTTCTTTCTCAAGTCTTCTGCAATCCGCCCTGGCATGCTGTCAATTAACTTCTGGGCCACATCCTGACTGATGGCAGCCCATTATTGCATAATCAATGCTTGGAGTTTGTCAGAATTTGTGGGTTTTTGTTTGTCCACCCGCCTCTTGAGGATTGACCACAAATTCTCAATGGGATTAAGGTCTGGGGAGTTTCCTGGCCATGGACCCAAAATGTCGGTGTTTTGTTCCCTGAGCCACTTAGTTATCACTTTTGCCTTATGGCAAGTTGCTCCATCATGCTGGAAAAGGCATTGTTCATCACCAAACTGTTCTTGGATGGTTGGGAGAAGTTGCTCTAGGAGGATGTGTTGGTACCATTCTTTATTCATGTCTGTGTTATTAGGCAAAATTATGAGTGAGTCCACTCCCTTGGCTGAGAAGCAACCCTACACATGAATGGTCTCAGGATGCTTTACTGTTGGCATGATACAGTACTGATGGTAGCACTCACCTTGTCTTCTCCGGACAAGCTTTTTTCCGGATGCCCCAAACAATCGGAAAGGGGATTCATCAGAGAAAATTACTTTACCCCAGTCCTCAGCAGTCCAATCCCTGTACCTTTTGCAGAATATCAGTCTGTCCCTGATGTTTTTCCTGGAGAGAAGTGGCTTCCTCGCTGCCCTTCTTGACACTAGGCCATCCTCCAAAAGTCTTCACTTCACTGTACGTGCAGATGCACTCACACCTGCCTGCTGCCATTCCTGAGCAAGCTCTGCACTGTTGGTGCCCCGATCCCGCAGCTGAATCAACTTTAGGAGACGGTCCTGGCGCTTGCTGGACTTTCTTGGGCGCCCTGAAGCCTCCTTCACAACAATTGAACCTCTCTCCTTGTGTTAACGAGAGAATCGCTGACATGATGTCAGCTGGTCCTTTTGTGGCAGGGCTGAAATGCAGTGGAAATGTTTTTTGGGGATTAAGTTCATTTTCATGGCAAAGAGGGACTTTGCAATTAATTGCAATTCATCTGATCGCTCTTCATAACTTTCTGGAGTATATGCAAATTGCCATCATAAAAACTGAGGCAGCAGACTTTGTGAAAATTTATATTTGTCATTCTCAAAACTTTTGACCACGACTGTACAGTGAGAGAAGCCCAGTAGGAACCGACTGCTGTTGGTATTACTCTTGGTGTTGCGTCAGCTCAGGGGGGCTCGCTTAGTCGCTTGCATATATTTAGTGCAGATCTAGCGAGGCATCGAGCAGTCCTTTCACCTGACGGACATTATCACCTTGGTGGTACATAGGGGAGCCGGGCTGCCTCCCCCTGTGGGCAGGCACTTCCTGCTAGTGCTAATTAATTAAAAGGGTAGGTTGCCCACAGTGGAAAGTGGGCCCCGAGCCTTTTCATCTAGTGCAGACATGATACCTTGAGATGTATCACCTCACTCCAATGCCATTCCCCAGTTCAAAGTACAGGAGTCAATGGGTGTACCTGCAGTCAGGCTGCTTTCTTGCTTTGTTGTACAGTAATGTGGTTCGGCACACAATCATTCCTCATTTCCCTCTTTAGATCTAAATTGTATGTTGTGTGTTTCACCCGTCCCTCTTTGACTCAATCTTTCACATGACTGTTTCGTTTGATGACGGTCAGTGCAACTGAAAATAAAATAGGTTTGTTACATTTAAAAAATCAGTTTCGTTGTGCCCTAACACTGCAATGCCTTATATGTATGCATCCTACAACAGCAACAACGGGTCATAACATCACAGTACACCACTCAACTTATTGCCCTATCATACCATTTACATACAGACCTTGCAGTAAATTTGTCAGTAAATTGAAAAAATGTGCAAACCGAAAATAGACCCGGCGTACAAGTCAAAGGAAATAATACGACCACATTTAATGAAAGGTTAAATTTTCATTTACTCACTATTGACTGGAGCTGAAAGGCCCATTTTTTTTTATTGTATTGGCAATGGCATGATGCGGCCCATTAGTGCTGTATTGGAATTGGTTTGTGTGTTTTCTCTCTCTCCTCAGTGTTGTGAGATAGCTCTAAGCTAAGAGAGGGCATGGGAGACGTGTGTAGGACTACCACAACTTTCCCCAAAACAACACACTACTGTTCTGATCCTGTCTGCACCTCTCCTTTCCTCAAATCTCCACATATCGGGAGGTAATTTGCCATTGATCTGTTGTTCCCACTCTGCCTTGACACATCAATGAAAATCTAATTCCATTCGCAAGATGGTATCGGCCTTGTCTCCACAAAGTGACAAGACACATTGCAGCTGCTGTTAACCGAATAAGAGTCTTGTTGGCTCAATTCGGATTAGGTCATCACAAACAGACTTGCACCACCATGGCCAATTCATTTAGTGCAGGTTTCTAATTGGCGAGGGAACTGAGAATGTAGCTTCATGTTAATTCCGGGAATCCTCGAAAGACTGCTTAATCGGTACACTCTTAGAAACAAAGGTACTATGCAAAAAGGGTTGTTCGGCTGTCCCCATAGGAGAACCTTTTGAAGAACCCCTTTTGGTTCCAGGTAGAACCCATTTTGGTTCCATGTAGAACCCTTTCCACAGAGGGTTCTACATGGAACCTAAAAGAGTTCTACCTGGAACCAAAAAGGGTTCTACCTGGAACCAAAAAGGGTTCTCCTATGGGGACAGCCGCAGAACCTTTTTGGAACCAATACAATATTTACAAATGTTCCCACTCAATATCTGACTCTAAAGGCCTCAGACCATCGTTAAAATAGTATTGGTTTGATTTCCAATACTTTTGCAGTTTGATTGAGTGTACTTGGAGTGCCATATGGGCGTGGTTTGCACATTTGGGACTATTCCATTGGTTCCATTGCACCAGGCATCCTTAATCAAGCACAGAAAGAAAACAAATACTATTTTAACCTTTAGTTCTGGAAGGCATACATATCCACATTACTGTCCAAACAAAGGACCTTGTAAACCCTTGAGGTCAAATTACTTTCCCCTAGAATTACCTCCTCAACTAGGTCTCCTGTATCTCTTAGAGAATGTGCTGTGGAGACCTAAATGAATGTGCTGTGGAGACCTAAATGAATGTGCTGTGGAGACCTAAATGAATGTGCTGTGGAGACCTAAATGAATGTGCTGTGGAAACCTACAGTGCCTTCGGAAAGCATTCAGCCCCTTGACTTTTTCCACATTTTGTTACGTTACAGCCTTATTCTAAAATTGATTACATTGTTTTTTTTTCTCCTCATAAATCTACACACAATACCCCATAATGAGAAAGCAGAAACAGGTGTTTAGAAAAAAATAAAATAATAATAAATAAAAATATTCTGACCCTTTACTCAGCACAGCTATTTTCAAGTCTCTCCAGAGATGTTCGTTCGGGTTCAAGTCCAGGCTCTGGCTGGGCCACTCAAGGACATTCAGAGACTTGTCCCGAAGCCACTCATGCGTTGTCTTGGCTGTGTGCTTAGGGTCGTTGTCCTTTTGGAAGGTGAACCTTCACCCCAGTCTGAGGTCCTGAGCACTGTGGAACAGGTTTTCATCAAGAATCTCTCTGTACCTTGCTCCGTTAATCTTTGCCTCGATCCTGACTAGTCTCCCAGTCCCTGCCACTGAAAAACATCCCCACAGGTTTCATCAGACCAGAAAGTCTTTAGGTGCCTTTTGGCAAACTCCAAGCGGGCTGTCATGTGCCTTTTACTGAGGAGTGGCTTCTGTCTGGCCACTCTCCCATAAAGGCTTGATTGGTGGGGTGCTGCAGAGATGGTTGTCCTTCTGGAAGGTTCTCCCATCTCCACAGAGGTAGTCTAGAGCTCTGTCAGAGTGACCATCAGGTTCTTGGTCAACTCCCTGACCAAGGCACTTCTCCCCCGATTGCTCAGTTTGGCCCGGCCAGCTCTAGGAAAAGTCTTGGTGTTTCCAAACATCTTCCATTTAAGAATGATGGAGGCCACTGTGTTCTTGGGGATCTTCAATGCTGCAGAATTGTTTTGGTACCCTTCCCCAGATCTGTGCCTCGACACAATCCTGTCTCAGAGCTCTACGGACAATTCCTTCATATATAGACAGGTGTGTGCCTTTCCAAATCATGTCCAATCAATTGAATTTACCACATGTGGACTCCAATCAAGTTGTAGAAACATCTCAAGGATGATCAATGGAAACAGGATATACCTGAGCTCAATTTTGAGTCTCTTTGCAAAGGGGCTGAATACTTATGTAAATAAGGTATTTGCTAACATTTCTAAAAATCTGTTTTCACTTTGTCATTATGGGGTATTGTGTGTAGATTGCTGACGATTTAAAAAAATGTAATCCATTTTAGAATAAGGCTGTAATTGTCAGGATCGTCTAACAGAGATGAGGACCAAGGCGCAGCGTTGCAGGCAAACATACTCTTTATTAGAGACACGATCAAAACCAACAAAACGATAACGTGACAGTTCACGGTCTAACACAACAGACTAGAAACAAGATCCCACAAACTCTGTGGGGAAACAGGCTGCTAAAGTATGGTTCTCAATCAGAGACAACAAGCAACAGCTGAATCACGTTGCCTCTGATAGAGAACCACACTGGCCAACATAGAACAACAATACTAGAATGTGAAACCTAGAACAAAACACATAGACTTTACACACCCTGGCTCAACATATTAGAGTCCCCAGAGCCAGGGCGTGACAGTACCCCCCCCTAAAGGCGCGGACTCCGACCGCGCCCACCAAATACCACAGGGGAGGGACCGGGTGGGCACTCCGCTTAGGCGGCGGATCCGGCTCCGGGCCTGTTCCCCGCTCCCTCTCCAACCCCCCAAAGTACCCCTGGTCCGGTCTGGCCCCGCTGGCCGGAGCTGGACTGCACACTGGTGGAGCGGATTGCTCTAGCTCCGGCGTGAAGCATCTGACCGGTGCCGGACCAGCCACCGGTGGAACAGGCACGGGCCGTGCCGGACTGACGACGCACACCACTGGCTTGGTGTGGGGAGCAGGAGCGGGCCGAGCAGGAGCGGGCCGAGCCGGGCTGACGAAACGCACCACTGACTTGGTGCGGGGAGCAGGAGCGGGCCGGACCGGGCTGACGAAGCGCACCACTGACTTTGTGCGGGGAGCAGGAACGGGCCGAGCCGGGCTGACGAAGCGCACCACTGACTTGGTGCAGGGAGCAGGAACGGGCCGAGCTGGGCTGACGAAACGCACCACTGACTTGGTGCGGGGAGCAGGAACGGGCCGGACAGGCTGACGAAACGCACCACTGACTTGGTGCGGGGAGCAGGAATGGGCCGGACTGGGCTGGCGACGCGCACCACAGGCTTGGTGCGGGGAGCAGGAACAGGCCGGGCCGAGCTGGCGACGCGCACCGTAGACTTGGTGCGAGTGGCAGGAACAGGCCGGACCGTACTGGGAACACACACCACTGGCCCTACGTGGGGATCAGGAACAGGCCGGACCGGACTGGCAACACACCCCAGTACCTCTCGCCGTGCCTCTACACCTTCCATCCCCTCTTCGACAAGTGGCCCCCGTAACCTGGCGGCCTCCTCTGCCAACCCGCTGGGCCGCTCTATCGCGGCCTCCTGCTGCCCCGACGTCGTGAGCCCCCCACTAAAAATGTTCTGGGAGTCTCTCTTCCCCGTGGGCCAGGCCTCTATAGTTCTCGCCCAACTCTCGCTCTTCTGCTTCCAATTCCCGCCATTCAGCTCCTCATTCGGCTTGACCCAGTCGAAGCTCTTCCTCCACTGTTCCCAAGTCCACCCTCTCTGCTCCTCACTAGGCTGCTTGGTCCAGTTCTGGTGGGATCTTCTGTCAGGATCGTCTAACAGAGATGAGGACCAAGGCGCAGTGTTGCAGGCAAACATACTCTTTATTAGAGACACGATCAAAACCAACAAAACTATAACGTGACAGTTCACGGTCTAACACAACAGACTAGAAACAAGATCCCACAAACTCTGTGGGGAAACAGGCTGCTAAAGTATGGTTCTCAATCAGAGACAACAAGCAACAGCTGAATCACGTTGCCTCTGATTGAGAACCACACTGGCCAACATAGAACAACAATACTAGAATGTGAAACCTAGAACAAAACACATAGACTTTACACACCCTGGCTCAACATATTAGAGTCCCCAGAGCCAGGGCGTGACAGTACCCCCCCCTAAAGGCGCGGACTCCGACCGCGCCCACCAAATACCACAGGGGAGGGACCGGGTGGGCACTCCGCTTAGGCGGCGGATCCGGCTCCGGGCCTGTTCCCCGCTTCCTCTCCAACCCCCCAAAGTACCCCTGGTCCGGTCTGGCCCCGCTGGCCGGAGCTGGACTGCACACTGGTGGAGCGGATTGCTCTAGCTCCGGCGTGAAGCATCTGACCGGTGCCGGACCAGCCACCGGTGGAACAGGCACGGGCCGTGCCGGACTGACGACGCACACCACTGGCTTGGTGTGGGGAGCAGGAGCGGGCCGAGCAGGAGCGGGCCGAGCCGGGCTGACGAAACGCACCACTGACTTGGTGCGGGGAGCAGGAGCGGGCCGGACCGGGCTGACGAAGCGCACCACTGACTTTGTGCGGGGAGCAGGAACGGGCCGAGCCGGGCTGACGAAGCGCACCACTGACTTGGTGCAGGGAGCAGGAACGGGCCGAGCTGGGCTGACGAAACGCACCACTGACTTGGTGCGGGGAGCAGGAACGGGCCGGACAGGCTGACGAAACGCACCACTGACTTGGTGCGGGGAGCAGGAATGGGCCGGACTGGGCTGGCGACGCGCACCACAGGCTTGGTGCGGGGAGCAGGAACAGGCCGGGCCGAGCTGGCGACGCGCACCGTAGACTTGGTGCGAGTGGCAGGAACAGGCCGGACCGTACTGGGAACACACACCACTGGCCCTACGTGGGGATCAGGAACAGGCCGGACCGGACTGGCAACACACCCCAGTACCTCTCGCCGTGCCTCTACACCTTCCATCCCCTCTTCGACAAGTGGCCCCCGTAACCTGGCGGCCTCCTCTGCCAACCCGCTGGGCCGCTCTATCGCGGCCTCCTGCTGCCCCGACGTCGTGAGCCCCCCACTAAAAATGTTCTGGGAGTCTCTCTTCCCCGTGGGCCAGGCCTCTATAGTTCTCGCCCAACTCTCGCTCTTCTGCTTCCAATTCCCGCCATTCAGCTCCTCATTCGGCTTGACCCAGTCGAAGCTCTTCCTCCACTGTTCCCAAGTCCACCCTCTCTGCTCCTCACTAGGCTGCTTGGTCCAGTTCTGTCAGGATCGTCTAACAGAGATGAGGACCAAGGCGCAGTGTTGCAGGCAAACATACTCTTTATTAGAGACACGATCAAAACCAACAAAACTATAACGTGACAGTTCACGGTCTAACACAACAGACTAGAAACAAGATCCCACAAACTCTGTGGGGAAACAGGCTGCTAAAGTATGGTTCTCAATCAGAGACAACAAGCAACAGCTGAATCACGTTGCCTCTGATTGAGAACCACACTGGCCAACATAGAACAACAATACTAGAATGTGAAACCTAGAACAAAACACATAGACTTTACACACCCTGGCTCAACATATTAGAGTCCCCAGAGCCAGGGCGTGACAGTAATGTAACAAAATGTGGAAAAAGTCAAGGGGTCTGAATACTTTCCAAAGGTGGCATCACACAGGTCACTGCAAACCAACCGGGGTCAAGGTTACTGAACCAACTCTGGTGCGTGCCAACAGCGCAAACTAAGTTACTGTAGTACAGAACTTGATATTATTGTGCTCTCTGCACTTGAAGAACTTTTGACATCTACTGCAGGCTGTAATCCACATGTTGATCATTGAACGTTGGCGAAACAGTTGATTGTTTTCTTATTTGTCCTCATACTGTACGGTTTTGAACTGCCTACATGCTAAACATCAACAATCATATTTTCTTCCTCTCTAATGCTCCCTCAAACACCATCAACATCTCGACGTCAACATCTTGACCCCAGCATCCGAAAATCTCATCTGCATTTCCCTTCCTCCCTCCACTCTCCTGTAAACGGTGTGAAACTTTACGGCCTCATTTTCTGTCTGTAGCGGTGCTCTGCCAACCTCCCCACCAGCTCTCCGCCACTTTTACAAGCCATTAACATCTATATATACCCTTTCATCTGGCCAGAGCAGGCGGCGGGGGAACCCGGGGCACCGCCTCGCCACTGGATTAGCACCATGATAAAACAGCTCCCATATAGCGCCTCTTAAGCAGCTCATCTAGTTGCCGTGTCAAGTATTAAAAGCTGTTATAGCCCGGGCCACAAATTAATTGTTTCCTGTTAGAAGACAAACTCTGGAGCTCTCGAGAACCGCTCATTAATTTAGCATTAAAACGGCCCAACAATCTGACCTCATAATGTTTATGTCGTCTGTTTTTGTGCGGTTGGCGATTTCACGACCCGCGGACCGATTTAGCCAACGACGAACATCTGAACATCTGTGATGTTAGCCACCAGGCTAATGATTAGGGATGATTTGTGAAGTCTGGATGCTTTCTTCTGTAGGGCATACAATATTTGTGAGTATACACTAACGTCAGTGTCTACAGAAAAGCCAGTGGCAGCAATAAAATGGAATAAAGAGTAAAGTGCTTAACTTGGACGTCACAGTGTCATCAGAACCTAGACTGCTAAGCATCACAAAGCAAAATAGAATATTTGGTTCAAATGCATCTCAGAAAACCGCAAAGACTTGACAAAATTTGTCAGGTTTTATAGTTGAGTTGGATGTCTACCTAAACTCTACAGTCTACAGAAACATAAATATTTAACTATCAGAGGAGCAGGTCCAACCTCATCCCTTAAATGGCACCTTGATACAGACATAGTTGTATCTCTATCTCCGGGTGAATGGCATGCAGTCTGCATCTAAACAAACAAAGATGGCGAAATAGACAGGGGTGAGCGAGGGTATTGTATCTCTGCCTCCCCTGTGCCTCGCAGATTCTCTCAGTGATGGGACTGGTGCCCTGGTGGCGAGGGGCCTGTGTGAGGACATAGATTAGGAAGTTCAGTGTATGTGGGCGGAGATGGCAGTAGGAGAGAAATTAACCTTGGTCCATCTATAGAGTCCATTGTCCCTCCTCCGTCCCTGAACATTACTCTCCTTCGCTTCAGACGCCCAGACAGATAACATGTTTGCACCTGGTGGGTCCCTTTTGGGGACTGGCTGCATTTCCTGGATCTAATCATCTTCGAAAGGGGAGTGTGTGTGTATGCATGTGTATGCGTGTGTGTGTGTGTGTGTGTGCGTGTGTGTGTGGGTGTGTAGCTTGGGAACCCTCCTCTACCTGGCCCTCCATCACAGTGAGATGCCTCTCACCCCAGCCTCCACACGTCTGAAATTGTTTAAGGACACTGGGGAGAGGGCCGGCCCTGGCCCTGACATGGGGGCCCCCACACTCGGGCCCCCTCGGAGCAGCCCCTAATGCATCCCCAGACCCCCTGCTCAGTGGGCCAACGTGGTGGAGCAAATCAAGTATTGACCTGAATCATTTATTCGCTGTAGAACCTTATATTCTCACCAGGGCCACCACCGCGGTTGTAAGGCATGGTCTCTTTGCAGTGAAACATGGCTTTGTTTCATGCTACTGTATTGTACCAAGCCGACGCCCAACAACCATACATCACGCGCCGCTCTTGATGCTCTCTTTATTGAGAGAGAAAACAGAGTTGAGCCGGTGGAATCATTATTCTTTTTGACAATTTTTCAAACACCACCAATAGCTTTGGCCTGTGGATGAGGAGAGGACCAGCGATAAAATTGATGAATAGCAGATTGACGGATTTCATTCCTCTGCACGGAGGAGAAAAAAACCGAATGGGACTTTATATGCTTTGCTAGTTTGTGAAAGTTACTTCTGCTGCACTTGTGAGTGATGTCACACTTTAATGCACAAAGACCTTGTCATGGATGTGCGGTTTTCTGACCATCACATTGACCGTCTCAGAAACATTAACAAATACAAATGCTTTGTAGGACATCGTACTAGAGTTATAGCATTACATCCAGAGGAAATGGCGTGTGCAATAGAAACCAAACATCTTACATTTTCCTGGTGACATGCTTCCTCCAAGTCAATACAATGCCTTAGACTTTAATAATGGCCCATTATACAATGTGTTTAGTGAATTGATCTGAGTGTGAAACACACAATCATCAACAACACACGTTAATGAGTTCCCATCCATCTCAGTAGCAGAGAGAAAGAGAAGGCATTCCTGTCTGGTTCCTCAAAGTCTCTCCACACGGCTCAGTCCTGTCTGGTTCCTCTGGCCCTCTCACTGTCTCTCCACACGGCCCAGTCCTGTCTGGTTCCTCTGGCTGTCTCACTGTCTCTCCACACGGCCCAGTCCTGTCTGGTTCCTCTGGCCCTCTCACTGTCTCTCCACACGGCCCAGTCCTGTCTGGTTCCTCTGGCCCTCTCACTGTCTCTCCACACGGCCCAGTCCTGTCTGGTTCCTCTGGCCCTCTCACTGTCTCTCCACACGGCCCAGTCCTGTCTGGTTCCTCTGGCCCTCTCACTGTCTCTCCACACGGCCCAGTCCTGTCTGGTTCCTCTGGCCCTCTCACTGTCTCTCCACACGGCCCAGTCCTGTCTGGTTCCTCTGGCCCTCTCACTGTCTCTCCACACGGCCCAGTCCTGTCTGGTTCCTCTGGCTGTCTCACTGTCTCCCCACATGGCCCAGTCCTGTCTGGTTCCTCTGGCCGTCTCACTGTCTATCCACACGTCCCAGTCCTGTCTGGTTCCTCTGGCCCTCTCACTGTCTCTCCACACGGCCCAGTCCTGTCTGGTTCCTCTGGCTGTCTCACTGTCTCCCCACATGGCCCAGTCCTGTCTGGTTCCTCTGGCCCTCTCACTGTCTATCCACACGGCCCAGTCCTGTCTGGTTCCTCTGGCCGTCTCACTGTCTCTCCACACGGCCCAGTCCTGTCTGGTTCCTCTGGCCCTCTCACTGTCTCTCCACACGGCCCAGTCCTGTCTGGTTCCTCTGGCCCTCTCACTGTCTCTCCACACGGCCCAGTCCTGTCTGGTTCCTCTGGCTGTCTCACTGTCTCCCCACATGGCCCAGTCCTGTCTGGTTCCTCTGGCCGTCTCACTGTCTATCCACACGGCCCAGTCCTGTCTGGTTCCTCTGGCCCTCTCACTGTCTCTCCACACGGCCCAGTCCTGTCTGGTTCCTCTGGCCCTCTCACTGTCTCTCCACACGGCCCAGTCCTGTCTGGTTCCTCTGGCCCTCTCACTGTCTATCCACACGGCCCAGTCCTGTCTGGTTCCTCTGGCCCTCTCACTGTTTCTCCACACGGCCCAGTCCTGTCTGGTTCCTCTGGCCCTCTCACTGTTTCTCCACACGGCCCAGTCCTGTCTGGTTCCTCTGGCCCTCTCACTGTTTCTCCACACGGCCCAGTCCTGTCTGGTTCCTCTGGCCCTCTCACTGTTTCTCCACACGGCCCAGTCCTGTCTGGTTCCTCTGGCCCTCTCACTGTCTCTCCACACGGCCCAGTCCTGTCTGGTTCCTCTGGCCCTCTCACTGTCTATCCACACGGCCCAGTCCTGTCTGGTTCCTCTGGCCCTCTCACTGTTTCTCCACACGGCCCAGTCCTGTCTGGTTCCTCTGGCCCTCTCACTGTTTCTCCACACGGCCCAGTCCTGTCTGGTTCCTCTGGCCCTCTCACTGTTTCTCCACACGGCCCAGTCCTGTCTGGTTCCTCTGGCCCTCTCACTGTTGCTCCACACGGCCCAGGCACTGGCCCTCCCTCCCCTCTAAAGGACACAGGTGACTGAACCTATGACTGTCCTCGCAGCCGATGATACATGGAGGCCGGGCGCGGGATGACAAATCCCTGCGACACTCGCCCAAGAAGAGACATATTGATTTTTCAATGATTAATAAGTGGAAAATAATTGTGTTTCATTAAGATGGATGGAGTTTCATTTAGTCCTGTCTCCTCTTCTTCACTTCAGCGGGAGGCAGGCAATCAAATCTCCCACACTGCCATGTTAGTCTGCCATGGCAACGAGGTCAGTGATCCAGCGAGAGGATTCATGGAGCCACAGGGAGTAGTCAGTGCTATCTCTCAGAGGCCACCCATCACAGCTAGCTTAGTAAACAGGCCAAATACACACCACACACCGCATCAAGACTCTCCTCACAAAAATTCAGTTGATTTTTCAGGCCGTATATAGTCTACTGGAATATTGCTACTCCACTTCAAACGTCTGACTTAGATTTTGAAGTGAAACGTCAATGTGGAAATTCTGTGTCAAGGAAATAGACAGAGAATTAAGCAGAGAAATAGCTGAATACATTAAATACATCTGTTTATTCTCTGTTGTAAGAAAACCTTTAGTACTACGCTTCATCAATATTATACTCTTGAGGAGCGGGATGCATAAAGAAATAATACAATGAAGACCTTATACACAAACTACAGGAAGCATACAGTCTAAATAATAACATCAATGTTTACAATATATAAAATATATACCTATACTGTAAGCAGCCCCATTTTGCAAAGCACCTACCCCAGTATTCAGTAGGCCCTTGGTTTGGATGAATATGTCGTCGTAGGGGTGGGGGAGGAGGAACTGAACAGAACCCCACTCCGTCTCACTTTAATGTTCCTATAATGACGTTCTCTCCAAGTTTGTGTCATGGGCCATCAAGAATCATAATTGTAAATTGATTTGTTGACGGATAGTGACAACACGCTACTGACAAAATAAACTGATAAGAGAGAATAGGTTCCTCTAATGAATGTATCAATAATCACTGACGGTTGAAAGAGTACCAACACAAACGTCCAAATCTGCTCTAGCACCTCTTAAGGCAGCTCCATTTGTTATGCTCCAGCCCGCCGAAGGAAGCTCTGACTTAGCCTGATTCATTATGTCTGCCGGAAAAAGGCAACTACAGAGAATTTGACTTTCGCCTTTGACGTCTTAGATTTTTAAGTGATTTTGCTGTTTTTATTAGCCGTTCATTGGAAGTGTTGATGTGTCTGATTTTATTTGCCGAAAATAAAGTTCTCATCCTATATTCAAATGACTCAAGACTGATTCAGAAAGTGGACACATTTTACATACGTCTTTCGTGTGTGTGTGTGTGTGTGTGTGTGTGTGTGTGTGTGTGTGTGTGTGCATGTGTGTCTGTGTCTGTGTTTTAGGTGTGTTTGTCTGTGTACGTATAATCACTTACACACTTAATGGGGAAGATGAGAGCCCTGATCCATCACATGTCTGTCTGTAGAACCAGGGCTGTAATGAGAATAGAACCTATGGCTGTCTGTAGAACCAGGGCTGTAATGAGAATATAACCTATGTCTGTCTGTAGAACCAGGGCTGTAATGAGAATAGAACCTATGTCTGTCTGTAGAACCAGGGCTGTAATGATAACAGAACCTATGTCTGGCTGTAGAACCAGGGCTGTAATGAGAATAGAACCGATGCAACAGTGATGTGCCTGGACTGTCGCTGGTTGACCGGTGATATTGATGCCTGACTGAGTGAATGACCAATGCTACTAATGACTCAGTGTATGGGGCTGCCAGTGGAGGCTGGACCAGGGTGGAGAGGGAGGGAAGAGAGTGTGATAAAGAAGGTGTTCCAGCTATCCTTACGCTGAGATGAACTAATCACCACGTGGGCAGGTGGAGGGGGTAGAGGGGGTGTCAGGGCTCACCATCAGGCACACCTTTCATCACACAGCCGCAGAAATAAAATGGACCGAATGCAATTAAAGGTGCCGTTGTCCTCGATTGTCATATCATGCCAGCTCTCTCCGCTTGGCACATTAATAGGGTTTCAATTGCCAATGCCTAGCTGTTAATGAGTTAACTGTTTTGGCTGATTCATTTCATTTTAATACCCTTGTCAGGAGGTAAGGCCTCGTTAGAGGGCCGCATAATAGGAAGCCATTTTCCCCCACCTCCAGTGGGAATGCTGGGCTCTAAAGAGGACCTTTTGATATGTGGCTCAGCTCACCATCCTCCCCACTGAGAGGGAGACTAGGTTACTCATTTTGATGGACTTGTGCAAGCCACGGTTTTATTTTTAACGTTAATATTTAATCCCAAACACTAATATTGCAAGTTTTTTTTGTATGCTATCAATGAGTAGCTTCGCTACATAGTCAACACTTCTCTGTGCCACGTAGGTAGGACTGTGGGGTCAGAACTGAGAGGATTATGGGTAATAAACTGAAACAATAAAAGGGGACATTCCTGTTTTTTCTCCGCTTTACAACTGCAGACAGTCATGTACGGCTGAGCGGATGTCGTCGTTTAGATTATTTTAACAAAGATGATTATTCTAATCACATAATTCCGGCATTATGAGACATCTGCTTTGCTAAACTATACATTTCCCCAAACAACCGTTTACAGCAAGACTTCATCAATATCATTACTCACCATATTGTTCCACTCTACAATGCCTCTGTGATTGGTGAACAGGAGAAGGACTTAAAACAACCGTGGTTCTCCTAATCAATTACTCATGGTTAGCCGAGCTACGTTACAGTATATCAACCTTAGTGTGGGTAGTTAGACTGTACATTTGTAATGATAGCGGGTACAGTCAAAACAGAATTGTAGCTCTAATGTACTGTTCTATCTTATAGACCATCTTATCTACCTCAGTATGTTGCAGGGTTGTCATGCGAAAGATGCAAAACATGTCTTTATACGTATAACCAGCCAAACTATATAGTCTAATCAGCATTTTCACATAATTCGCTAAAACAAATGTTCTGCAAAGCTAAATTTTTGCTCCTGTATATTTCCAGTAAAATGTGCTTTCATCATATACACAGTTTCCAGTAATACTGTCCTTTGCTAACTGTATGATAACCAGATAACAAATATCTCCAAAGCTATACAGAGGTCGAGTTTTTATAATTTTTTATAATTGCAAACAAACAAATAAATAAATACAATTATTATTTCAATGATGCTCCTCGGGGTGTCAAATGAAGTATATTTTTATCATTGCGATGGGATCCATCCATCTACATGGGCTCTTCCATCTGCCCTAACAGGTCTAATTAGCTTTCTGTCTATAGACTAATCCTTCATGTGTCAATCTATTGATTTTTCTGTCCTCATTAGAACTAGTGTAAGGGAGGGTCCGAGAGCAGAGCAGAGCAAACAGAATGGGCAATCTCCTCCAAAGGTTAAACATGTTAGGGGTGGCGACAAGGGGCGTATGGGGTATTGTTGTGGAAAAGCTTATATATGAACATGTCGTCTCGAGTTTCCCCCTTAATCAGTAGCTACCTACCTACAGTATATGGGATCTGCAACAGTAGAGGGATTAGTTGAATGCCTGGGAGTCGGGACTGGGGTTGCTAACTCACACAAGAAATACATGAGCATAAACAAGTTAATCTATTAGATATCTACACAGTTCTTGCTTTACATTTTGGTTAATAGCTCACTCGGAAATTGCCAAAATTCTGAAAACCGAAACTTTACGACACATCCCCTCTCAAAATGGGGGCTGGAAAAATAGGATCATGGGTGGTGGTAGTGGGGGCTGGGGTAATAACAGAGGGTCCTGGGTGGTGGTAGTGGGGGCTGGGGTAATAACAGAGGGTCCTGGGTGGTGGTAGTGGGGGCTGGGGTAATAACAGCGTGTCCTGGGTGGTGGTAGTGTTTACTTTAATTTCCGCAATTCTACCACATTTTACGATAATCTTAGTCTTTGTTCCTTTCTGGTACCAAAGCGAGGTTTCCATCGCTCACTCCCTCGACTTAGGACGCCAGTCATGGTTCAAGGGTTAGGGTCACAGACATTGCCTTAGTTTCATAAAAACATGTTGGTAAACTCCTATCAACCTTGCACTGAAACTGAACAGTCTAAAGTGAAAATAAACAGATGTATATTTCTTGTTTATAATGGACTCAAATGAATGATTACAGTCCACAGATAGCGGTAATTATCGTAAAACCATTAACATTCAGACACTATCCATACCCTAGCGTTACAGCACATACTGTTATACAAACCTTGGGAGCCCAAATGTACAGTATGCAGAGACATACTGATTGGAATAAACGTTTGTTTAAAATTCACTCGCCTTGCCCTCAGGTCCTGCTTTTCCCCTATTTCTTTTTTTATCCCCATCTCACATCTCTACTTCTTCACAGAGGTGTAGCTATGCATTAGCCTGTTGAGCAGAGTCGATGGGACCATCGATGGCAGCCATTGTCCTCATTTGACAGAACCTCAATAGATAATCTGAGTGTGTCTTGGGTTATGTTAATTCAGGGCCCATACTGGCCTATATTTAGTACTTTCTAACTTTGCCTTGGGCTTCCCTCACTGTAGTACAGCATTGACAACAACAACAAACACCACATTAAAAGCACTGGCAGAGTACACTGTCTAGCTGATTAACAGGGAACGGCATCATTTGCTAATTGTTGACAGAGGCTTTGAGGAGAACATACCCAGTTGTATAGTTCAATTTATAAACCAGGTGGTTTGAGCCCTGAATGCTGATTGGCTGAAAGCCATGGCATATCAGACCGTATACCACGGGTATGACAAAAAAAAGTACTATTCACGTTGGTAACCAGTTTATAATAGGAACCTTGGGGGTTTGTGGTATATGGCCAATATATAGAACGGCGAAGTGCTGTTATTATCACGTCAAGACGTAGTCTTAATCAGTGCTGTTATTATCACGTAAAGTCATAGTCTTAATCAGTGCTGTTATTATCACGTAAAGTCTTAATCAGTGCTGTTATTATCACGTCAAGACTTATTCTTAATCAATGCTGTTATTATCACGTCAATTTTGATTCAGTGCTGTTATTATCATGTAAAGTCTTAATCAGTACTGTTATCACGTCAAGTCTTAGTCTTAATCAGTGTTGTTATTATCACATTAACACGGAATATTAATCAGTGCTGTTATTATCACGTCAAGACGTAGTCTTAATCAGTGCTGTTATTATCACGTCAAGTCTTAGTCTTAATCAGTGCTGTTATTGTCACATCTTAGTCTTAATCAGTGCTGTTATTGTCACGTCTTAGTCTTAATCAGTGCTGTTATTGTCACATCAAGTCTTAGTCTTAATCAGTGCTGTTATTATCACGTCATGTCTTAGTCTTAATCACTGCTGTTATTATCACGTCAAGTCTTAATCAGTGCTGTTGTTATCACGTCAAGTCTTAGTCTTAATCAGTGCTGTTATTATCACGTCAAGTCTTAGTCTTAATCAGTGCTGTTATTATCACGTCAAGTCTTAGTCTTAATCATTGCTGTTATGATCACGTCAAGTCTTAGTCTTAATCAGTGGTGTTATTATCTCATCAAGTCTTAGTCTTAATCAGTGCTGTTATTATCACGTTAAGTCTTAGTCTTAATCAGTGCTGTTATTATCATGTCAAGTCTTAATCAGTGCTGTTATTATCATGTCAAGTCTTAGTCTTAATCAGTGCTGTTATTATCACGTCAAGTCTTAGTCTTAATCAGTGCTGTTATTATCATGTCAAGTCTTAATCAGTGCTGTTATTATCATGTCAAGTCTTAATCAGTGCTGTTATTATCATGTCAAGTCTTAGTCTTAATCAGTGCTGTTATTATCACGTCAAGTCTTAGTCTTAATCATTGCTGTTATGATCACGTCAAGTCTTAGTCTTAATCAGTGGTGTTATTATCTCATCAAGTCTTAGTCTTAATCAGTGCTGTTATTATCATGTCAAGTCTTAATCAGTGCTGTTATTATCATGTCAAGTCTTAGTCTTAATCAGTGATGTTATTATCACATCAAGATGTAGTCTTAATCAGTGCTGTTATTATCATTTCAAGTCTTAGTCTTAATCAGTGCTGTTATTATCATGTCAAGTCTTAGTCTTAATCATTGCTGTTATTATCACGTCAAGTCTTTGTCTTAATCAGTGATGTTATTATCACATCAAGATGTAGTCTTAATCAGTGCTGTTATTATCACGTTAAGGCTTAGTCTTAATCAGTGCTGTTATTATCATGTCAAGTCTTAATCAGTGCTGTTATTATCATGTCAAGTCTTAGTCTTAATCAGTGCTGTTATTATCACGTCAAGTCTTAGTCTTAATCAGTGCTGTTATTATCATGTCAAGTCTTAGTCTTAATCATTGCTGTTATTATCACGTCAAGTCTTAGTCTAATCATTGCTGTTATTACCACGTCAAGTCTTAGTCTTAATCAGTGCTGTTGTTATCACGTCAAGTCTTAATCAGTGCTGTTGTTATCACGTCAAGTCTTAGTCTTAATCAGTGCTGTTATTATCACGTCAAGTCTTAGTATTAATCAATGCTGTTATTATCACGTCAAGTCTTAGTCTAATCATTGCTGTTATTATCACGTCAAGTCTTAGTCTTAATCAGTGCTGTTATTACCACGTCAAGTCTTAGTCTTAATCAGTGCTGTTGTTATCACGTCAAGTCTTAGTCTTAATCAGTGCTGTTATTATCATGTCAAGTCTTAGTCTTAATCATTGCTGTTATTATCACGTCAAGTCTTAGTCTAATCATTGCTGTTATTACCACGTCAAGTCTTAGTCTTAATCAGTGCTGTTGTTATCACGTCAAGTCTTAATCAGTGCTGTTGTTATCACGTCAAGTCTTAGTCTTAATCAGTGCTGTTATTATCACGTCAAGTCTTAGTATTAATCAATGCTGTTATTATCACGTCAAGTCTTAGTCTAATCATTGCTGTTATTATCACGTCAAGTCTTAGTCTTAATCAGTGCTGTTATTACCACGTCAAGTCTTAGTATTAATCAATGCTGTTATTATCACGTCAAGTCTTAGTCTAATCATTGCTGTTATTATCACGTCAAGTCTTAGTCTTAATCAGTGCTGTTATTACCACGTCAAGTCTTAGTCTTAATCAGTGCTGTTGTTATCACGTCAAGTCTTAGTCTTAATCAGTGCTGTTATTATCACGTCAAGTCTTGTATTAATCAATGCTGTTATTATCATGTCAAGTCTTAATCAGTGCTGTTATTATCATGTCAAGTCTTAGTCTTAATCAGTGCTGTTATTATCACGTCAAGTCTTAGTCTTAATCAGTGCTGTTATGATCACGTCAAGTCTTAGTCTTAATCAGTGATGTTATTATCACATCAAGATGTAGTCTTAATCAATGCTGTTATTATCACGTCAAGCAGACTACTCAACACAACACTGTTTGATTCCAAACCTGCGTAAATAATTTCCACCCTCTCATGGATTTGGCACAAGAAGAGGTTTAGACATAATTGTTGCCCACTACAAGTAAAATGGTGTATCTTGTTTATGTTAAAATGGGTAGGGAATGATTGGCCTTTGACAATGCTTATACTGGGTTAGTGCTTTTTATACAATAATTCACTACTGAGTAGATGATATGATGTTGTGTGTCCAAGGGTAGAGTGGGGGTGAATTGTTTTTATGTCAAGGAGGAATCTCTTCAGAAATCGTACTGTCATTTCATTTCAAAATCAACTTTGAGCAGTATTCTTACCTGCAAACAGTATGAGAAAAATATTTATTGGGAAACTCAGCTCCTGTTACTTCATAGATGCATGCAGGCATAGACTAATTTTCTCTCTGCTTATTTTGGAGTTTCCTATGCTAATAGCCGCTACGTAGCATGTTTAGTTGCAACTATTTACCGTAAAGACGTTTACCAATCAACATCACCCATAGAGTTGTGCTGCAGATCTGGGAACAATTATGTCCACAGCACACGCATTAACAGCAAGCAGGGCTTTTTCTTAGGAACACATCAATTACGGGCCAGCACTTTACATTTAGTCTTCTTATTGGACCCTTGTTAATGTTAACCACTTCCTTCCTGTTGAGTTTATTTCTCTTTGGTGCATGTGGCCTTTGCACATTGACCATTCACTGGTCAGACCATCCATAACCGCCCTACAACAGGTTTGTGTTGCCAGACTTGACTGTAGTTTTGGTTGTGTTTGATCCGATCTCAGGCCAAAATAAGTGTTACAATGATCATCTGTTGTTAGCTCAGCCACTACAAATGTTACAATGATAATCTGTTGTTAGCTCAGCCACTACAAATGTTACAATGATAATCTGTTGTTAGCTCATCCACTACAAATGTTACAATGATAATCTGTTGTTAGCTCATCCACTACAAATGTTACAATGATAATCTGTTGTTAGCTCAGCCACTACAAATGTTACAATGATCATCTGCTGTTAGGTCAGCCACTATAAATGTTACAATGATCATCTGCTGTTAGGTCAGCCACTATAAGTGTTAAAATGATTCTCTGTTGTTAGCTCAGCCACTGACCGTAGAACAAAACATTCCTGGTCCATGCTGACAATTAGGAGTTATGGTCACTACTGTAGATATACTCTGAGGTTGTATCAGGAAAATGAATGGTCGGTCCCGTCGCAGATATCATGTGCTGTAGGTGAAATATGCCCCTGTCTCATGATTGTGTCCTTAAAACTCCAGTTCCCACCAGTCTTCAGAGAATACAGCCGCTCAAACCCTACGCCCCACATTTTCCCCTCCTAATTACGTAATCAATGGTCTTTTAAATGTAGATGCAAATCACCACAGAGGTGAACTTGTGACCCATTCTTGTAACATTTTTGGCAAAAAAAGATTTGTACCAATCAGGGGAACCTGACGGTTGACTTGGAATTATAGACACAGATTAAGGACCCTAATTAGAGGTGTAACCTTTTTCTGACAGACAGATTTGTTTTGCGTTGCCAGTGTTTGGATAAGATCTACGGGGACTAACAGATCGGCAGATATGCATTAAGTGCTATCCGGGCTTGATTAGCATTAATTAGAAAACTTGTAAAAGAAAAACACAATCAAACCCGAAGCCGCTATGGTCACAATCAAAACACTCAAAATAATAGGCCTTTTCCCCTTATACAGTGCCATCAGAAAGTATTCACACCCTTTGACTTTTTCCACATTTTGTTGTGTTATAGCATTAATTTAAAATAGATTAAATTGAGATTTATTTGTCACTGGCCTACACACAACATCCCATAATCCCGATCAATTTCTTAACAGGCATTTCTGGTATTTTCCAAATAGCTGCATTTGATTTGTCGCGGCAGAGGTTTGCCACAATGGCTGCTGTGAGATTGGAGCAGGGGACGGCCAGGGACAGGAAGGGAAGCAGCCCTGCCCCAATCCCCCCCCTCCATCAAGGTAGAAGACAAAGACCAAGTGGCGTGGCAAGTGGAGGAGAAGGGAGGAGGAGGCTGGAGGAGGAGGGAGGAGGAGAGTGGAGGAGAAGGGAGGAGGAGAGTGGAGGAGGAGGGAGGAGGAGGGAGGAGGAGAGTGGAGGAGAAGGGAGGAGGAGAGTGGAGGAAGCAGGAGGGTGGAGGAGAGTGGAGGAGGAAAGTGGAGGACGAGGGTGGAGGAGAGTGGAGGAAGAGGGTGAAGGAGAGTGGAGGAGAGTGGAGGAGGAGGGTAGAGGAGAGTGGAGGAAGAGGGTGAAGGAGAGTGGAGGAGAGTGGAGGTCTGCAGTGGCTCTCAGAGGCATCCCAGCCTGCCCAACCCTGCAGAGGGCAAGGAGGCTTCCAATGAGGGGCCAGGCTCATCCAGATCACTTCACCCAGGTGGAATTAAAACCATACTGGATGGAGGGAAGAAAGAGGTAGAATCCGTATCAACAGAGGAAACGAAGGCACCCTGGTGCTTTTGACATATGTTCAAAGTATGTTTTGAACATTTAAAAGATAAGCAATGTATTTATTGTCCCTCTCCCTGAATTATATAGATATGATCAGTGTTGTGTCAATATCCAGCTATAATGCAAATGATCACGATCTTTCTGTAGGAACCAAGTGCCTCATGGTGTAATGCGCTATGCATTTCCTACGTTTGTATGTTGTGTCCCTCAGAAGACTGAAATAAAGTATAATACTGTTTTCCATGTGTTAACTTGTTTAAAAATGTGAAAATTGTATTTAGTTAAGGGAATAATGTTAATGTGTAAACATCGTTTGCATAGTGTTTTCCGTGTTGGATCAAACCAACATGCAAATTCTCCTGCTGCTCCCTCTCCAGCAGGTGTTCTTGGGTGCGCTGCTACAGTACTCTAAACCACCATCATTTGATTCCTAACAGACACGCACACATTTTGATCTCCCGTGGAATGCTCTGCCAAATATTGAAAGGTGGAATATGATAAAGAACCGGAATTCAGTGGTACTGTATGCTTTGACACAGAGTGAAGGAAAAAACACTCTGCCAAGTCAGTGGGGACATATTTGGTATCCATAGTAACCTTAATCAAATCAGAATTTTGCAAATCTATGTCATACTGGCAGCACACTTTAGGCACAGTTTTAATGGCGGCAGTGAGGCTTAATATGTATGAGTAGCTTCAAACCTCTCGGTTTGGCAAATAATCAGTTTGTTATTGGTCTTAAATAGTGTGTAATTAAAACTCTGACCCCCACGAGGAACCCTCTTCCTAAGGACACCAAACGTAAACAGGAATACATCTGTTTAATTGCAACAGAAAAAAAAGTTGTGTATGGAGGGTGATGGAGGGGGAGTGGGGGTAGTGACTCTGAGTCGTAATTGGACCTCTTTGAAATAAATTAATCCACGGGGGAAATCCCCAAATGGATGTTTAAATGCAAACAGTAGTCCAGCACTTACACCTAGTCCAGCACGGATATCAAATCTTATCAAATAATTATTTTCACTAACCAGAGCTCCTTTGCACGGGTTCCGCAACAATAACAAATGGACGGACAAATAAATTTAAATGAAAGTTACAAATGAAACGCGGTATCGAATAGCAAGATCAGGTTCTAGGATTTTGAGAGACCCGGGGAGAAAAAATATATATTAGTGGTGGGAGATGTTTATTTTTACACTTAAGTTTCCCAGTGAGCGTCTATGTGTTTAAACTCAACAAAGCCTGCAACGAACAACCTGCTCGATGCTGGGGAATACACTTGCTGAAACACAACAGTGTTCTGTAGAGCCTCTCCTGGTGAGGAAGTATAGTGTTATAGTTACATGGCCTTAGATGTGGCGCTAGTGAAATCTCTCACTCCTATCTCCTATTTACCAACCATGTCATTGCTCTCTGCACTTTTCGACCTTGATATTTCTTAATAACTGGGACAGCCAGGTAAAAAAAAAAAAAAGTAAATTGGGAAAACTTTTATATTAGCTTTTTGTCTAATTTCCATTTGTGTTGTCCTTCTATCCAGGATGATTTGACATGCTGATATGCACCTTCCTATATGTTGACATTCCAGACCATGTATTCCAGAGGGAAAATCCACATCTATAGTAATTCACTAGATTAAAAATCCAGTGTGAAGTCATAGATTAGATTATAATATACACTGAGTGCACAAAACATTAAGAACACCTGCTCCTTCCATGACATAGACTGACCAGGTGAATCCAGGTGAAAGCTATGATCCCTTATTGATGTTACTTGTTAAATCCACTTTAATCACTGTAGATGAAGGGGAGGAGACAGGTTAAAGAAGGATTTTTAAACCTCGAAACAATTGATACATTGATTGTGTATGTGTGCCATTCAGAGGGTGAACGGGCAAGACAAAATATTTAAGTGCCTTTGAACGGGGTATGGTAGTAGGTGCCAGGCGCACCGGTTTGAGTGTGTGATGAACTGCAACGCTGCTGGATTTTACATGCTCAACAGTTTCCTGTGTGTATCAAGAATGGTCCAACACCCAAAGGACATCCAGCCAACTTGACACAACTGTGGGAAGCATTGGAGTCAACATGGGCCAGCATCCCTGTGGAACGCTTTCGACACTGTGTGTAGTCAATTCCCCGTCAGGATGCAACTCAATGTTAGGAAGGTGTTCTTGATGTTTTGTACATGTCACTACTAAGTTTCAGAAGAGCACCATTCACTTTAGTTGGACTATCTTCTAGAAAACATGCTCATGGTAAAAGAGACAAGGTTGGTGGAATCCTGCACTCTCTACCTCCTCAGTCAGATTAGGGCAGGGTTCCCCAACTGGTGGCCCGCGGCCCGAATTTGACCAGCAGGTGGTTTTATTTGCCCCCCCCAAAAACAGTTTTCTGAGCATATTTTTCTGTACATATACAGTATACAGTGGGGAGAACAAGTATTTGATACACTGCCGATTTTGCAGGTTTTCCTACTTACAAAGCATGTAGAGGTCTGTAATTTTTATCATAGGTACACTTCAACTGTGAGAGACGAATCTAAAACAAAAATCCAGAAAATCACATTGTATGATTTTTAAGTAATTCATTTGCATTTTATTGCATGACATAAGTATTTGATACATCAGAAAAGCAGAACTTAATATTTGGTACAGAAACCTTTGTTTGCAATTACAGAGATCATACGTTTCCTGTAGGTCTTGACCAGGTTTGCACACACTGCAGCAGGGATTTTGGCCCACTCCTCCATACAGACCTTCTCCAGATCCTTCAGATTTCGGGGCTGTCGCTGGGCAATACGGACTTTCAGCTCCCTCCAAAGATTTTCTATTGGGTTCAGGTCTGGAGACTGGCTAGGCCACTCCAGGACCCTGAGATGCTTCTTACGGAGCCACTCCTTAGTTGCCCTGGCTGTGTGTTTCGGGTCGTTGTCATGCTGGAAGACCCAGCCACGACCCATCTTCAATGCTCTTACTGAGGGAAGGAGGTTGTTGGCCAAGATCTCGCGATACATGGCCCCATCCATCCTCCCCTCAATACGGTGCAGTCGTCCTGTCCCCTTTGCAGAAAAGCATCCCCAAAGAATGATGTTTCCACCTCCATGCTTCAAGGTTGAGATGGTGTTCTTGGGGTTGTACTCATCCTTCTTCTTCCTCCAAACACGGCGAGTGGAGTTTAGACCAAAAAGCTCTATTTTTCTCTCATCAGACCACATTACCTTCTCCCATTCCTCCTCTGGATCATCCAGATGGTCATTGGCAAACTTCAGATGGGCCTGGACATGCGCTGGCTTGAGCATTGATGCCCCACGAGGTGAGATCTTGCATGGAGCCCCAGACCGAGGGTGATTGACCGTCATCTTGAACTTCTTCCATTTTCTAATAATTGCGCCAACAGTTGTTGCCTTCTCACCAAGATGCTTGCCTATTGTCCTGTAGCTCAACCCAGCCTTGTGCAGGTCTACAATTTTATCCCTGATGTCCTTACACAGCTCTCTGGTCTTGGCCATTGTGGAGAGGTTGGAGTCTGTTTGATTGAGTGTGTGGACAGGTGTCTTTTATACAGGTAACGAGTTCAAACAGGTGCAGTTAATACAGGTAATGAGTGGAGAACAGGAGGGCTTCTTAAAGAAAAACTAACAGGTCTGAGAGAGACGGAATTCTTACTGGTTGGTAGATGATCAAATACTTATGTCATGCAATAAAAAGCAAATTAATTACTTAAAAATCATACAATGTGATTTTCTGGATTTTTGAAGTGTACCTATGATAAAAATTACAGACCTCTACATGCTTTGTAAGTAGGAAAACCTGCAAAATCGGCAGTGTATCAAATACTTGTTTTTATAACGATTTTTCTTTATTTTTACTATTTTCTACATTGTAGAATAATAGTGAAGACATCGAAACTATGAAATAACACATATGGAATCATGTAGTAACCAAAAAAGTGTTAAACAAATCAAAATATATTTGAGATTTGAGATTTTAAATAGCCAAAAAAGTTGATGACAGCTTTGCACACTATTGGCATTCTCTCAACCAGCTTCATGAGGTAGTCACCTGGAATGCATTTCAATTAACAGGTGTGCCTTGTTAAAAGTTAAATTGTGGAATTTCTTTCCTTCTTAATGCGTTTAAGCCAATCAGTTGTATTGTGACAAGGTAAGGAGGGTATACAGAAGATAGCCCTATTTGGTAAAAGACCAAGTCCATATTATGGCAAGAACAGCTCAAATAAGCAAAGAGAAATGACAGTCCATCATTACTTTAAGACATGAAGGTCAGTCAATCCGGAAAATTTCAAGAACTTTGAAAGTTTCCTCAAGTGCAGTCGCAAAAACCATCAAGCGCTATGATGAAACTGGCTCTCATGACCGCCACAGGAAAGGAAGACCCAGAGTTACCTCTGCTGCAGAGGATAAGTTCATTAGAGTTAACTGCACCTCAGATTGCAGCCCAAATAAATGCTTCACAGAGTTCATGTAACAGACACATCTAAACATCAACTGTTCAGAGGAGACTGCGTGAATCAGGCCTTCATGGTCGAATTACTGCAAAGAAACCACTACTAAAGGACACCAATAGGAAGAAGAGACTTGCTTGGGCCAAGAAACACGAGCAATTGACATTAGACCGGTGGAAATCTGTCCTTTGGTCTGATGAGTCCAAATTGGAGATTTTTGGTTCCAACCGCCGTGTCTTTGTGAGATGCAGAGTAGGTGAACGGATGATCTCCACATGTGTAGTTCCCACCGTGAAGCATGGAGGAGGACGTGTTATGGTGTGGGTGTGCTTTGCTGGTGACACTGTCTGTGATTTATTTAGAATTCAAGGTACACTTAACCAGCATGGCTACCACAGCATTCTGCAGCAATACGCCATCCCATCTGGTTTGCGCTTAGTGGGACTATCATTTGTTTTTCAACAGGACAATGACCCAACACATCTCCAGGCTGTGTAAGGGCTATTTGACCAAGGAGAGTGATGGAGTGCTGCATCTAATGACCTGGCCTCCACAATCTCCCGACCACAACCCAATTGAGATGGATTGGGATGAGTTGGACCGCAGAGTGAAGGAAAAGCTGCCAACAAGTGCTCAGCATATGTGGGAACTCCTTCAAGACTGTTGTAAAAGCATTCCTCATGAAGCTGGTTGAGAGAATGCCAAGAATGTGCAAAGCTGTCATCAAGGCAAAGGGTGGCTACTTTGAAGAATCTAAAATCTAAAATATATTTTGATTTGTTTAACACTTTTTTGGTTACTTCATGATTCCATATGTGTTATTTCATAGTTTTGATGTCTTCACTATTATTCTGCAATGTAGAAAATTGTGTCCAAACTTTTGACTGGTTCAGTATATATATATCATATATAATATATATATTTTCATTGTAAAAGTAAAAATCGCCCCCCTGCTGAATCTAGGAGTCTGTGGTCCTCTGTAGCTCAATTGGTAGAACATGGCGCTTGTAACGCCAGGGTAGTGGGTTCGATCCCCGGGACCACCCATACGTAAAAATGTATGCACACATGACTGTAATTCGCTTAAGATAAAAGCGTCTGCTAAATGGCATATTATTATTATCGCTGGTTTAGGGCCACTGTCTGTGAAATCACAGCTCTCAGTTTGGATTCTCACGGACCAATAGATGGCAGTATTTCACAAAACGTGACAGAAACAGGAACTAGAGGGGGTTGTAAAGAGCCCATACACCACTGAAGCGGATTTAGAGCTCTTTGTGTATAAGTCAAAAGATGGTAACTTGTAAAGGAGCATTATGAAAGACTATTTCAAAATATTACATGTCTTTATATCAATATAAATATATGGTAACGATTTACTTTGATTACGTATCCCGTTACGCATTTATTACACATCTATAAGCATTTCATGAACGTGTTATAACAGGTCCCAACCGTTAATGAAATATATCCATAGCATATCTATAGCGCATTCATGTCATGCTATGCTAGAGCTCATACATAGCTATCTTATTACAGTTTTTTACGATTGCTTACACACTAAAATTAAACTTTTCCCACAATTAGCAAAACCTTACACTCAAGGAGCAAAACACGAGGCTATATTTGCACAACTGTAAGCACATTGTCAGCTTCACACTATTTACAAAACATTACACACAGTGATTTGCAAAACACTAAACACACTTGTATACATCAGACACAGAAGTATATCATGATGTCACTTCCTTGCAACTCCAAAGCACTGACCGTCAAATTACCACACCTATGAGCCAATCTGTTAAACACAGCCATCAGGTGCACAAACACATGATTGCTAAATTGTAGACACACTAATCAGGTTTAAGCACTATAAAAATGCAGCAGGTAGGTTCACCTGCCTTCAACCAAAATGGAAGGAGTCAGAAGAAGAGTGAGGGTGAGAGGAGGAGTACACAGAGGAGGAGAAGGAGGTAGAGGAAGAGGCAGAGGCCAAGGCAGAGGTCGAGGAAGACCTGAAGCAGGAGGAGAACGTGCACAAAGAAGAAGAGGACCAAACTTATCAAATGACATTCGTGCAACACTAGTGGACCGTGTTGTGAACCACGGATTGACGCTGAGGGAGGCTGGACTGAGAGTTCAGCCAAATCTTAGCAGATATACAGTGACATCTGTCATAAGGACTTTTCGACAGGAAAACAGGTAAAAGAAGATCTGTCTACAGTTACAGTAATCAGCCGCTTATTGTATGCACCATATCAGCACTTGTGATACCCCTTCCTGTGACATTGTACAGTAAGTTACATGTATTATTCTCTACATAGGATTGCGGGTCGGGAACGACAAGGAGGAAGGGGGCCCATATTCACGCAAGAACAAGAGAGAGAGGTAATAAACATGGTTTTGGCCAACAATGCTATCAGGCTCAGAGAACTACAAGCCAACATTATCGGTGTCCATGCCATTTTCAGTAATATCCATCAGGTCTCTCAGTCAACACTGGCACGCATCCTGAAAAGACATCAGGTTCAAATGAAACAACTTTATCGAGTGCCTTTTGAGCGGAATTCAGAGAGGGTCAAACGGCTGCGGCATGAGTATGTGGAGGTTTGTATTGTTCACTTTAGCACTGTGATGTTGCATACTGCACACATTACTTTTTTTACATTGACTGTATACTAGACCTATCCTGAACTACACAATCTTGTCTTTCACTGTATTTCAGAGAGTTTTGCAGATGAATGCTGAGGAAATCCTGCATGAATTCATATATATTGATGAGGCAGGGTTCAACCTCACAAAAGCAAGAAGGAGAGGCAGAAATTTCATTGGCCACAGGGCTATAATCAATGTCCCAGGGCAACGTGGGGGTAACATCACCCTTTGAGCTGCCATTTCACAGCATGGGGTTCTCCTCCGTCATGCCAAAATGGGCCCTTACAACACACCTCACATTCTCGCATTTTTGGACTGATTGCACCACATCGTCACAGCAGGTAATGAAATGCACCAGATGCAATACACTGTCATCTGGGACAATGTGTCATTCCACCGCTCTGCTTTGGTCCAGAACTGGTTTCAACACCATCCACAGTTGACAGTACTATACCTTCCACCATACTCTCCGTTTCTAAACCCTATCGAATAGTTTTTCTCTGCATGGCGGTGGAAGGTTTATGATCTCCAGCCCCAGGCTCAGGTACCCCTCATTCAGGCCATGGAGGACGCCTGTGACCAAGTCGACGCCGCAGCTGTGCAAGGATGGATTCGACATTCAAGACGGTTCTTCCCGCGTTGTCTTGCTAATGAGGATATTGCTTGTGATGTTGATGAAATTCTCTGGCCAGATCCAGCTAGGCGAAGAGATAATATGTTTACTGTAGTATTTTCTGTACAATATTGTCAGTTTTTTCAGATAATTTTTTATGTTTGTTGTTGTTGTTATTTACTGTAATTGTAACCTGTACTGGATACAGTATTTTATGTTTGTCTGTTGTTTGCTGAGCTAACAGTGTTATGCACACTACTGTAGTAGCATGAAAACTGGGACATGTTTTGTTGTGATTCTCCATGTTGACATGTTGACTGATTTGGGTATATGGAGAGAAATAAATGATATTTTCCTCAGTCTGCAGCATTGGTCTTGTGTAGTGTTTGTATAGTTGCACTTTCTCTGTGTACTTCATTTACAGTACTCTAACCACTGAGAATTAGACTTGCTAAAGGTGTTTTAGGTTTGCAACAGCAGTGTGTAACTGGTTAAAAAAGATTGAAGTCATATGAAATGTGTGTGTTTCGTATGGTAACAAAATATTGTTTTTATGAAGTCGTGTATAGTTTTGACAAAAGTGTTCCATTTTGCAAATTATCTGAAGTGTTGTGCTACTTTGGTGTAGGGTTGTGCTAATTGTGTGTAGTGTTTTGACAAACACTGTAGCAGCCCCATTTCCCTCACCGGCCGGTAGAGGCCTGTCATGCTGCTGTCACTTACCTTCTGCTGCTTCTTCTCACTGAGGTCAACGGTGCATGAAGATCCCCACAGGGTTGAACCCTCAGGGTACATTTTACGGATCAAATTGTGTAGTTGAGGGTCATAACTCTTTTGTAACTCATTAACAGCCCTCCACATCACAATTACAGTTTTTTTGGATTGCTTACACACTAAAATTAAAAGTAGTACACTATTAGCAAAACCTTACACTCAAGAAGCAAAACATCAGCCCATATTTGCACAACTATAAGCACATTGTCAACCTTACACTTGTTGCAAAACTCTACACACAGTGATTTGCAAAACACTAAACACACTTAACATACATTACACACAAAAATCTATCATGAAGTCACGTCCTTGCAATACCAAAGCACTGACTGTCAAATTACCACACCGTCCAACCAATTGGTTCAACACAGTCATCAGGTGTGCAAACACTCGTTTGCTTAATTGTAGACACACCAATCAGGTGTATAAGCACTATAAAAAGCAGCAGATGAGTTCATCGGTCTTCAAGCACAATGGAAAGAGTCAGAGAAAGAGTAAGACGAGGAGGAGGAGGAGGAGGAGGACGACGAGGAGAACGAGGAGGAGGACGAGGAGAACGAGGAGGAGGACGAGGAGAACGAGGAGAACGAGGAGGACGAGGAGAACGAGGAGGAGGACGAGGAGAACGAGGAGAACGAGGAGGACGAGGAGGACGAGGAGAACGAGGAGGACGAGGAGGAGAACGAGGAGGAGGAGGAGGAAGAGGAAGAGGAAGAGGAAGAGGAAGACAAGAAGGTGCTCAAAGAGGACCGAATCTGACAAATGAGATCCGCGCAACACTGGTTGACCACATTGTCAACCACGGCCTGACGCTGAGGGAGGCTGGACTGCGAGTACAGCCAAATCTAAGCCGATATACAGTGGCAAGTGTGATGAGAACATTTCGACTGGAAAATAGGTATTGTAAAAATATCATCATATCAAAAACATCTGCACGGTTTCAGTAACTGCTTACAGTACTATATTCTATGCACTATCAGCACTTCTGTTACCTTTTCCTGTGAAATTACTGTACTATTGTATACTGTTTTTTTTTCTACATAGGATTGAGGGTCAGGGACGACAAGGGGGAAGGCCTCCTATGTTCACAGAACAGCAAGAGAGGGAGATAGTAAACATGGTTTTGGCCAACAATGCTATAACACTCAAGCAGCTCCAAGCTAACATTGTCAATAACCACGCCATTTTCAACGATATCCATCAGGTCTCAACATCAACACTGGCACGCATCCTAAAAAAAAAACATATTCAAATGAAGCAAATTTATCGAGTGCCTTTCGAGCGCAATTCCGAAAGGGTGAAACGACTGCGGCATGATTATGCAGAGGTATGTATTCACTTTAGCAGTGTGATCTTGCATACTGTCTCATAATCTTTTACTGTACTGTAATATGTATACTAGATCTACACTGAACTACACAATTTTGCCTGACACTGTTTTTCAGAGAGTTTTACGAATGGATGGAGAGGAGATCCAGCATGAGTTCATTTACGTAGATGAGGCTGGGTTCAACCTGACGAGAACACGAAGGAGGGGAAGAATCATCATTGGCCACAGGGCTATAGTCAATGTCCCAGGGCAACGTGGGGGTAATATAACACTCTGTGCAGCCATTACACAGAATGGGGTCCTCCACCGCCATGCCCATATGGGCCCTTACAACACAGCACTCATACTTACATTCTTGGACCAATTGCACAACATAACAGCAGCAAATCAAATCGATCATATGCAATACATTGTTGTCTGGGACAATGTGTCTTTCCACCGCTCTGCTCTGGTTCAGAACTGGTTTCAGCAACATCCACATTTCACCGTCCTATATCTTCCACCATACTCTCCATTCCTCAACCCTATAGAATAGTTTTTCTCGGCATGGCGGTGGAAGGTATATGATCTCCGTCTCCAGGCTGAGGTACCCCTCATCCAAGCCATGGAGGAGGCCTGTGACCAGATGGAGGTAGCAGCAATGCAAGGATGGATTCGTCATTCAAGACGTTTCTTTCCAAGGTGTCTTGCTAATGACAACATTGCCTGCGATGTTGATGAAATTCTCTGGCCAGATCCAGCTAGGCGAAGAGACAATGTCTAGTTATTTTATTTTTATTTTTTTTGAACTTACAATACGTAAAGTGACGTTTGGTTACAGTATTATGAATCTCCATGTCAACATTTTGGGCGTGTTGAGAAATAAATGAGTTTCTTCAGTCTGCAACATTGGTCTTGTGTAGTGTTTGGTGAATTTACATTATATTTGTACTTTGTTGAGAGTAGCCTACTCTAATCATAGGGAAGTAGAAGTGCTAAAAGTGTTTTAGGTTTATCACAGCAGAGTGTAACTCGTGCAAACAGAGTATAGTAATGTGAAACGTGTGTGTTTCATATGGTAACAAAGTGTGGTTTTTAAAAAGAAGTGTATAGTTTTTACAAGAGTGTTTAATTTTGCAAAGGATCTGTAGTGTTTTGCTAATTGGGTGTGTGGTTGTGCTAATTGTGTGTAGTGTTTTGAAAACACGGGCCCTGTTTTGAAAATCGTGCTTAAGCAATCAAAAAAAACTGTAAGTTGGTCGTATGACAATGGTGGTCTATAACGCACACATGAAAGGTCTATGTGTGAATTATATGCAGTCAAAGTAAAGTCAAATCTATTTTCCCATTCATAAAGCATTTGTAGCTAAGCACTTGATGGTAATTTACTGTGCAGTTTGCCACTCTGACCTTTATAAATGCATAGAATTCACACATAGACCTTTCATGTGTGCGTTATAGACCACCATTGTCATACGACCAACTTAATTGTGATGTGGAGGGCTGTTAATGAGTTACAAAAGAGTTATGACCCTCAACTACACAATTTGATCCGTAAAATTTACCCTGAGGGTTCAACCCTGTGGGGATCTTCATGCACCGTTGACCTCAGTGAGAAGCAGCAGAAGGTAAGTGACAGCAGCATGACAGGCCTCTACCGGCCGGTGAGGGAAATGGGGCTGCTACAGGTTGTATACCAGCATAATATTCCAAACGTGGTTTGGCCTTTTGGCATATTCACTAACACTGGTACGGCAGAAGCACACTTTTGACAACAGCCATAATGGCGACACTGCGCTGTCATTGTAATGATGCATCTATTAATAAGATAGCTATGTATGAGCTCTAGCATAGCATGACATGAATGCGCTATAGATATGCTATGGATATATTTCATTAACATTTAATAATGCGGTTGGGACCTGTTATAACACGTTCATGAAGTGCTTATAGATGTGTAATACATGCAGTATGGATATGTATGAACTATGAATGCCAGCGCCCTTTTTACGGTGTATGGTTACTTGCTCAAATGGATTGTAAATGTAGCAAACACAACATACTGTATGTATTTGTTGTAACAGAGGGACAATTGTTAGTGAATTTGGTTTAACGTGTCATCCATGCATCAGAGATGAATAAAAGACATGGGTTCATTGCTCTGGCCATACGAGACATGTGATCCTCCATGAATAGCAGACGACTGCAGATGGTTTATTTACAAACGATGAATGAACGTATTCACAGAATGGGTTAGACTTCCAAGAACAATATCACAAGACATGATATACCATAATATACTTTATATGCAATATATCATATCTGTCAAATTCGGATCACGTTTTGCAGTCAGTGTTAATTAGAATGTTGTAAATTGGGATTTTCAGTTCAACTGTAATGGCCTGTAGACAGCAAAATCTTATAGTTTTTTCCAACTGCTTACACACGTTTTCAAAACGATGTCTCCTTTTTTCAAAACTCTACACACAATTCCCAAAACTGCACACTGCATTCAAAAAATGTAACACTGCATTCAAAATGCCATAAACACATGTCAGAATGAAGCATTTGCTTGAAATGGCAAACACTTCTTTCATAATAGTACATTTTTGGATATATCATGTAAACACTGTTGTTCTAAATCTAAAGCTCTTTGGTCTTTCATAGGCTTATATCTACATTTCAATACAATGTTCTACAGTGAAAGTAATCTGATGAGAGGGGTAACAAGTACACTGTAAACACCAATGCAATGTAGAAACAGAAAATATTTATTAGGCCAAACATTACTGTTGTATACAGTAGCATACAACAAAACCATAAACATATGTAAACCAAAAGTATATTCTTTAGAATACAGTAAAGAACACAATTGTGTGTGGGGGGTCCCGGGGGTGCAGTCCAGGAAATGGTAGGGGGGGGGGGGGGGGGGGGGGCAGTCACCAGTGCTAAGCTACGCTTCATCTCTTCTCCGGGCTGGGTCTGGCCACAATACTTCGTCCACATCACAAGATACGTTTTCTCTTGCCAAACATCGAGGGAAGTATCTCCTAGCATGGCGTATCCAACCTTGGACAGAGGCAACCTCTATGTCCCCACATGCGTCCTCCATTGCCTGGAGAAGCGGCACGCGGGCATAGGGTTGGCAATCATACACTTTCCAGCGCCAGGCTGAGAATAATTCCTCTATGGGATTTAGAAAAGGTGAATATGGGGGTAGGTACAAAACTACAAATTGTGGATGGGTGGCAAACCAGTTTTGGACCAGAACAGCCCGGTGAAAACTAACATTGTCCCATATAACCACAAATCTAGCAGGCTCCTGATATGGATCAGGGACAAGCATTGTGTAAATTGCATCCAGAAAAGTGAGGATATGGCCGGTGTTGTACGGACCCAGTGTGGCATTGTGATGGAGGACCCCGTTTTGAGTGATGGCAGCACACATAGTTATATTACCCCCACGCTGTCCAGGGACATTGGTAATTGCCCTCTGTCCTATTACATTTATTCCGCGGCGCCTGGTTTGGGTGAGGTTGAAGCCAACCTCATCCACATAAATAAATGTACATGGGCATCCATCTCCAATACTCTCTGTAACAGACAAAAGGATATACAGATGAGTAAATATGGTATGTCTGAAGTACTGGAAGTAGTGTTGCATACATAGCTCTACAAAGTCATGTCGCAGATTCTTGACTCTGTCAGAGTTTCTCTCAAATGGCACCTTGTAAAGTTGTTTCATCGTCACTTGGTGCCATTGGAGGATGTGTTGTATGGTCGACAGGCTTACAGCATTGATGTTGTTAAATATGGTGTCATTATTCAAGATATGTTCTCTTATCTCTCAAATCCTAATTGCATTTTTGGCCAAAACCATATTTATAATTGCAGTCTCTTGTACATCTGTAAACAAGCGTCCTCGTCCTCCATGATGTCTTTGCCTTTCCACTCTGTACAAAATTCAAACACAGTATGTGTTCAGCATAGGAACTGTAAACAATGTACACAAAAATGTAGTACAGCATGATAACCAACCTCATTCATTCAATGCAATGCAGTAAATGGATGGCTTAGAGTTACAAATGTTTATGCAATACTATGCAGTCATACGTATTTTACAGTACATTACTGTAATGGTAAAATAGTCATTAGATAGTTGCATACCTGTTCTCATTTCTGAAGGTTCGAATTATGGACGCCACTGTAAATCGACTCAAGTTGGGCTGGACTCTCAGTCCAGCCTCTCTCATGGTCAAACCGTGGTTGACCACATGATCAACAAGTGTTGCCCTAATCTCATCAGAGATGGCTCTCCTTCCTTCTCTTCTTTGCCCTCGTCCTCGTCCTCTTCTTCCTCTTCCTCTTCCTCTTCCTCTTCCTCTTCCTCTTCCTCTACCTCCTACTCCTCCTCTTCCAACTATTCGTCTTTGAATTTGTCCTCGTTGTTGTCCCCTGCCTCTCCCTCCTACTCCTCTTGCTCTCTGTCCATTGCTGGCATCCATTGTTCAAAACAGTCCTATACTACAGTAAAGCAGTGATTGGTTAGTGATCAGTTAAGCAATTAGTGTTTGAACATGTGAGGAGAGTGTGTTTGACCTGGTGAATAAGTGTAGCATTTTGATTGGTTGTGTTTGGAAAAGGAAAGCAAGTCACTTCCTGTTAGATTTTTGTGTTTTAGGTAGAGAATTGTGTGTAGTGTTTTGAAAAAAGTGTTTTATGCAATTGACAACTGAGTCAAAGGCTGAGAAATAGCTTATGGTTTTGGAGATTTTGTGTGTAGTTTTGCACTTTGAGTGAGAGGTTTAAAAAATCGTGTGACATTAAAAGATTTTGTGTGTAAGCAGTTGGAAAAAACTGTAACATCAGAACAAAACACACAACATAAAATACTGAAAATATTTAGTTGTGATATTTTTTTTCAATTAAATGTTTGTGAACCGTGTTTTTAGAGGCAGCTGCTCGTATGTTGAGAGAGGACATAAAAACAAAATAAACAAATTGCAGAAAATGTTTCGTCAGCTGTCGTGGAACGGAGGGTTACAAAATAAAAAATATGTATTTATTCTTCCCTTAAAGATTTTTCCAGCCTTCAAGAGTTAAAATGTTCACTGCAGAGTGAGAAGGGAGGCCAGGCTAACTTTGAGACAGATGGTTGTGTGTGGATCACAGATTTTAGAAAGAAATTGAGTAAGAACTTACTTCAGCATGCACACAGTGCAGTGAATCCTGTAGTCACAGTCAAAGTATCATACTTAAGGTACTTTATGGTCCAGCTAGGATATTACTTTCACCACAACAGGGAAATGAGCGAGGTGGTATCTTCCAAATATCCAGACAGACTAAGAGCCACCATTGTGTCAGGGACATACATCCCCTTCCCCTCCTGATACTC
>NC_140021.1:4956980-4959480 GCF_964263955.1 Coregonus lavaretus
AAAGCCTGTAACAGAGGAACAACATGGTGCTGTTGCCCACTAAGCATAAAAAGCAAACAAATTCAATGAGTACATTAAAAAAGATGAAGGGGACTAGGAGGTATAAGTCCTAGTCCTTTGTGTTTACATGATCTGTTGATGAGAAGGAAAAGGGATATTCACTAAGGTTCATAAGTACACTGCTAAGCTGGAATCATTGGAATAACTCGACACATTTGAACTTTGGGAAAAGGCTGTGACAGTAAATTTGCACCAGACAAGATGTGTGTTGCATAATAGCCTCCCTACACAGTATCTACTTTCTACTGACTTCTACTGTATTTCTTACCTTTCTCCAAAATGTAGACATCCTCTTTGTTTACGTTACAGTGTGAACAGTGCATCAGAAGTGTCTGAGCTACAGTTGCTAACTGTATTGCCCTGCCTCTGATCAGGAGCAGTAATGAATCTCAGATACTTCTGAAGACAAATCATTTGAAGGCTCCTTGTGATGGATTACACACAGGAGGAGGAATCAATTTGCACACAAGAAGGATATTAAAGCAGTTGATAAATGTTATCATCGGGGCCGATCGCCTTTCCAAAGTAGCCGTGCAACAGTTTTGAACACCATGAAATCCTTTATCGAGCTGTCGCTTGTTGACAGAAACAATTATCTGGAGAGGGAGGTAAATGAATAAAATTAACACTTCCGGCCTCACACGTTCCCCGCCTGTGGCGATCACCACGCAACGACTTCCAAACTCTTATCATATCCCGGCAAGCAGAGAAGCCAGTGTTTCATATCTCCTCCATTCCTCCCTCCTTCCTTTCCCCCCTGAAAGGAGGACGTCTACGGTTGGTTTAATCACGCCGTTGTGATGGTGCACAGATAGATTATGGCCTCATAAATTAACTCTCCTTGGCTGTGGAGGATGAAGGAATCTAACCACAACATTGTTTGGTGAGGATGGGTGGTGTATGTGTGTGTGTGTGTGTGTGTGTGTGTGTGTGTGTGTGTGTGTATGTGTTTCGCAAGGGGAATGGGGGGGGGGGGGGGGGGGGGGGGGGTGGACTCAGTCCACATACTTGACATATATTTTTATTGCAACAGGAAACATTTATCCCAAATGTTCCCATGTTCGGAGGTGACGTGGGTTTTTCGCCCCAACGAGATTCCATTCCGGGCCATTCCGGGGTCTGCTTTGGAAGAAGCTTTAGAGACTATTAAATGAGGTCATAATAGGCCCCCCCCCCCCCCCCCGGCCTCGTCTCTACCGCTACCCCCCTCTGTGCACTGGGCCCCAACATGCTTCCTGTCGGAACCACAACAAGTCTAAGCCCAGTCTTTATGTACTCTGTCCTCATTTCCCTAAATTAATATCTTTCCCACATCTATGGGCATGGGTTCTTGTTTGCAAAATGAATAAAAGTTGGTAATGCCCGCAATTTGCTCCACTGGCAGTCCCATAGGCCACAGTGGAGCAACATTGCAACGACGTGTCCAGCATTTGTTGGCAAGGCCTCTGTAATCTCGTTGGCTGCCTGGTATTATAACTCCTATTAAAATCTGGGTTCTCTTGGGGTGAGTTCTCTTACTTTAAATGTGTAATGACAGATAAGTGCAGCGTTAGGACTGCCTGTGTGGTTCCTCTCCTTTGGCTCTGAGATAAGGAACTCGTTTTTTTTTCTCTTCCGTCAGGGAACGATAACTTCGCTGTTCTCATTTAACGGTTGTTTACCGTCATTAAGTGTAATCAGCCTAATGGAAAACCTCACTTGTAATACGCAGAGGTTGGTGATAATGTATTGGTTTCTCGTACTGTTGGCGCAGGCATTCGAGTATAAGTCCCGATTTCTGGTAAAATCGAGAGGCTCCTATTCCGAAATGTTGAGAGGGAATATCGATGCCATCCCATATGCCCTGTAGCCAGTTGGGGGGAGAGAGATGAAGACATGCTGCATAGCATGGCTATTCAACTCTGACCCTACGAGGTCCAGAGCCTGCTGGTTTTCTGTTCTACCTGATAATGAATTGCACCCATCTGATGTCCCAGGTCTAAATCAGTCCCTGATGAGAAGGGAACAATTAAAAAAGGCAGTGGAACTGGCTTCGAGGTCCAGAGTTGAGCATAAAGGCTGTATAGGATATCCCCCAAAAAAATACTATTGCAAAGCCCTAAGCCCGGAATAATGACTTTATTGAATGTGACTGTGGTGCTTTATGGTCTGCATTCTGAAGAATGATTCACTTCTTCTTTAAACATTGTTTCTCTACTCTCCCTCTAAGAAATTCATTTTGGACACAAAACAACATGCAAAAATGTATCTGAGAAAACCAGTAATTGACCTTGGGTTCTTTTCAAATGCTTCAGTTCCATTTAAAATTGTAGTCCACTAATAGTACATCAAAAATGTACTTTGATCTCTGTGAGGCAATTGGACTTGATTTCTGCCCGGGTGCTCCAACTGATGCACTGGCACATTTGCCCAATGGATTTTACGCCAATGTTATGAATAT
>NC_140021.1:4964480-4994873 GCF_964263955.1 Coregonus lavaretus
AGGGGCTAAGCGGGACAAGGCGAGGCCTGGCAGGGGGTCTCCCTAAGCCAAGGGCCCCCGCCAAGTCAAGGGGCCGCCTCATCCATTATTGTTGGCCCTTCATTAGGTCGTTTTGTACCCAGGCCTTGTAATCGATTGAGCCCCCTTACATCGCTTAGCAGAGGGGGAGAAAGAGAAAAGGTCTGGTCCCCAGTTCATCCCAATCTGAGTGAACCCAGCAGACAGCCAAACTACACAATGAACCATAACTCCTTTACCTCGTTCTTGGACTGTGGTCTACTTCAATTAGTTGTATTTAAGATAAGATGTGTAATGATCTTGATTTGGGTTTTTAAAATATCGGCAAGATTTAAATGAGGGTTTTAGATAACATTTCAGGAAAAATACGGGCGATATTGATAGTGAAACTCAACATCTTTTTGCCTATACTTGTCATGGGTTTGTTTCCCTGGGAAATGACTTAATGTATGTTACTGTGTTCTTAACTACTGTTATCACACGTGCTGATACGACCCGGAGGAAGAAAGAACACAAGGCCTGTTTTCACAGCATATTGCACATTTCCATTATAAAATGCGACCCGGCGCAGTTGAGTTAACAGTTATCAATTGTGTCGCTGTGCTCCATTGTGGACGGTGTGGGGCAAGCTGTGCGTTGGTCATGTAAAATACATGTGCACATTAACGCAGTTCAAGAGGGGAGCAGATTGACTGCGATTTAAACCTCTATCAATTCAGCATGAGCTTTTGTCTAAACACGTCGGCACTCTGGAATATACAGAAAAAGCCTTGTGAGGTGTAGATAAGACCCATACAATAAGTTGATGAATGGAATAGGTCCATTTTGTCCCACTCTGCTAGACCAAGGGCCCAGTATTTCATTATCCCCGTCCATTCTTCAGCAAGTTTAGGGCCTTTACACATGGAACATATGTCTATTGAAAGAGTGGCACCATGCAAGGCAGGCACAGATGGAGTCAGCCTCCCCGTCAAATGGTGGACAATGGGGAATGGAAATCAAAGTTAAAGGGGTGCATCCAACTCCATTTAGCCAACACAAAAGGTGCTTGTAGAAGGCGAGCTGAGGGAAGGGCCGTTGAGGCGGGGGAACATGTCACAGGCGATAAAGCGGCATCCTCAGCTGGCCACACCATCACCGGGGCGATTGAGACACACTGACACGAGGCTAGACACTCCAGACTGGCTCCTTTCACAAGGGTAGGCCCCCTTAACCCTAGCCCTAACCTTAACCTTAACCCTAACCCTAACCCTAACCCTAACCCTAACCCTAACCCTAACCCTAACCCTAGCCCTAACCTTAACCCTTATCCTAACCCTAACCCTAACCCTAACCCTAACCCTAGCCCTAACCTTAACCCTTATCCTAACCCTAACCCTAACCCTAACCCTAACCCTAACCCTAACCCTAACCCTAACCCTAACCCTAACCCTAACCCTAACCTTAACCCTTATCCTAACCCTAACCCTAACCCTAACCCTAACCCTAACCCTAACCCTAACCCTAACCCTAACCCTAACCCTAACCCTAACCCTAACCCTAGCCCTAACCCTAACCCTAACCCTAACCCTAACCCTAACCCTAACCCTAACCCTAACCCTAACCCTAACCCTAGCCCTAACCTTAACCCTTATCCTAACCCTAACCCTAACCCTAACCTTAACCCTAGCCCTAACCTTAACCCTTATCCTAACCCTAACCCTAACCCTAACCCTAACCCTAGCCCTAACCTTAACCCTTATCCTAACCCTAACCCTAACCCTAACCCTAACCCTAGCCCTAACCTTAACCCTTATCCTAACCCTAACCCTAACCCTAACCCTAACCCTAGCCCTAACCTTAACCCTTATCCTAACCCTAAACTTGTTCACAAATGAGCACAAGGATAGCACTGTTTTTGTTTGTGATTGTGTTTGTGTTCGCTTACTGTCCACTGGATTAATTTGCAATTAATATGTTCTCATTAAAAGATGTTCAAATAGTGATATTCAACCATTGTGGTTCTATGTCAACTAAGCTGACATACGTCACATCGATTTTAGTAGTAGTAGCGGCTGTGATTTTGTTCATTGTCTTGTTGCCGTGGCACTGCACAGCCAAAACAGTTTATTTTCAAAAACGTTACAAGATGCTTTAGCCTTGCGCCGTATCCATGGCGACCTGTGTCAAAATGCACATCCTGTTGTAGTGGCGGATGCTTGCTTTGAACGTCGCACTGAGGAGACCTATAAAACAGTGTGCATTGGTTAAAGACTGGTGATTTCACTCTCATTAAAAATAACAACGCCCCATGTGCTCACGTCGACTTCACACTACTTCTACCGAGCCCCTGTGCCAACTGTCAGAGTCAACTTCTACCCAGCCCCTGTGCCAACTGTCAGAGTCAACTTCTACCCAGCCCCTGTGCCAACTGTTAAATCGTGTTTATAATGTGCAATGACCTGGTCTAGGGTCTAGTTTGACATACACACTCATATTAAGTTACCCCCGTGTCTAAATGACTATTATCCTTCATTTGATCCATTTCTCCACACTCACAAGCTGATGACAGCGGCGGCGTCTAGGCCTGCTGAAAGATGGATAAGTATATTGAGTCCTGAGATGACCCCTAACCCGATGACATCACCAGATGCAGGGCAGCCCCACCCTCCCCTCCAGGGTCTCCTGTCTTTACGAACGTCCATTTCGTTATTTCATCCCACAGTGAAGCTGTCACGCCAGTAACCCTCCCGTTATAGAACTGTGTACATCTCTCCAACCAATTTGCCCTCCCTCTCTTCCTGCCTCTGCCCATCCAGGGGTTGAGGCGATCCTGGGGAGGGATGAGGCGATCCTGGTGAGGGGTAAGGCGATCCTGGCGAGGGGTGAGGCGATCCTGGCGAGGTGTAATGAACAGTGACAGTCTCAGATCACCACTAATGCATGGACACGTAGTTACAGTAAAGTCGTGCGTTGAAGTTCCTTCAGCCATCATCTCAAACCAAAGGGTCTCCTCTCCTCTCCTCTCCTCTCCTCTCCTCTCCTCTCCTCTCCTCTCCTCTCCTCTCCTCTCCTCTCCTCTCCTCTCCTCTCCTCTCCTCTCCTCTCCTCTCCTCTCCTCTCCTCTCCTCTCCTCTCCTCTCCTCTCCTCTCCTCTCTTTCTCTTTCTCTCTTTCTCTTACTCTCTTTCTCTTACTCTGTTTCTCTCTCCCTCCACGTCATTCCATCTGTTGGGCTTCAGCACACATTGGTGATGTAGGTGAGCCAAATGAGAGTCCGGCCCCCCTCCTTTTTTCTTCTGTAGCCCGGTGAGCATGTGCTCTGCACTCTGGACTTTATTTCCTCCCACATGTGAGTCCAATTAGAAGGCAAAGCAGTCGTACTGGAGGAGGACTACATCCTGTCACATCCTCACCGGTTCCCATGGCTACTGTTTCCATAAGAAAATACATCCACTGGAAGCCAATTGAAGCCAATTGACGTCCCCTGGACAACGTGAAGCCTAAGAAGAGGCTGTTAACGAATTAGCATGTGATTATGGTAATGTAATGCCGTGATGATGATTACACGTGCATTAGAGAGAATTAGAATACATTCGTAAGCGTTTTTGAATATGCCTGTAACGGCTACCATGAGGAGTGGAGAGACAATTAAGGGTTCTATTCAATCCGTATCTCGGAAGTTCAGCATTACAGCGTGATTGAAATTTGTTTCAGCGTTAGTGGAGACTGCATTCACGGTAAACACATATGTTGGCTCAATCAGATATGTACTTTACATTTCCAACTGCTATTTCAAGCAAGGATAGAGGTGCAGAGCATGAATAATGAAAAACCTTCCTCCAATATACCATGCACGCACACTCGCACACACAAACGCACACGCACACATACATTCATACACACACACACACACACACACACACACACAAACACACACACACACACACACACACACTGCCAGCTCTCTCGTCCAAGCCTCGGTCTAAAATCATCCACTTTGCAGTGAGTCCAATCCTCCCCCATTTTATTTATTTTAATTAACCTTTATTTAACCAGGCTTGTCAATTAACAACAAATTCTTATTTGTGACGGCCTGGCAAGAGGCAAAAGGCCTCATGTGGGGATGTGGGCTAGGACTAAAAATGTTAATTACAGTTTTTTCAATTGTTTAAGCACAATTTTGAAAACAGGGCCCGGTTTGTCAAAACACTACACACAATTAGCACAACCCTACACCAAAGTAGCACAACACTTCAGATAATTTGCAAAATTGAACACTTTTGTCAAAACTATACACGACTTCATAAAAACAATATTTTGTTACCATACGAAACACACACATTTCATATGACTTCAATCTTTTTGAACCAGTTACACACTGCTGTTGCTAACCTAAAACACCTTTAGCAAGTCTAATTCTCAGTGATTAGAGTACTGTAAATGAAGTACACAGAGAAAGTGCAACTATACAAACACTACACAAGACCAATGCTGCAGACTGAGGAAAATATCATTTATTTCTCTCCATATACCCAAATCAGTCAACATGTAAACATGGAGAATCACAACAAAACATGTCCCAGTTTTCATGCTACTACAGTAGTGTGCATAACACTGTTAGCTCAGCAAACAACAGACAAACGTAAAATACTGTATCCAGTACAGGTTACAATTACAGTAAATAACAACAACAACAAACATAAAAAATAATCTGAAAAAACTGACAATATTGTACAGAAAATACTACAGTAAACATACTATACATTATATCTTCGCCTAGCTGGATCTGGCCAGAGAACCCCATGCTGTGAAATGGCAGCGCAAAGGGTGATGTTACCCCCACGTTGCCCTGGGACATTGATTATAGCCCTGTGGCCAATGATATTTCTGCCTCTCCTTCTTGCTTTTGTGAGGTTGAACCCTGCCTCATCAATATATATGAATTCATCCAGTATTTCCTCAACATCCATCTGCAAAACTCTCTGAAATACAGTGAAAGACAATATTGTGTAGTTCAGGATAGGTCTAGTATACAGTCAATGTAAAAAAGTCATGTGTGCAGTATGCAACATCACAGTGCTAAAGTGAACAATACAAACCTCCACATACTCATGCCGCAGCCGTTTGACCCTCTCTGAATTCGATAAAGTTGTTTTATTTGAACCTGATGTCTTTTCAGGATGCGTGCCAGTGTTGACTGATTGACCTGATGGACATTATTGAAAATGGCACGGACACCGATAATGTTGGCTTGTAGTTCTCTGAGCCTGATAGCATTATTGGGCAAAACCATGTTTATTACCTCTCTCTCTTGTTCTTGCGTGAATATGGGCCCCCTTCCTCCTTGTCGTTCCCGACCCGCAATCCTATGTAGAGAATAATACATGTAACTCACTGTACAATGTCACAGGAAGGGGTATCACAAGTGCTGATATGGTGCATACAATAAGCGGCTGATTACTGTAACTGTAGACAGATCTTCTTTTACCTGTTTTCCTGTCGAAAAGTCCTTATGACAGATGCCACTGTATATCTGCTAAGATTTGGCTGAACTCTCAGTCCAGCCTCCCTCAGCGTCAATCCGTGGTTCACAACACGGTCCACTAGTGTTGCACGAATGTCATTTGATAAGTTTGGTCCTCTTCTTCTTTGTGCACGTTCTCCTCCTGCTTCAGGTCTTCCTCGACCTCTGCCTTGGCCTCTGCCTCTTCCTCTACCTCCTTCTCCTCCTCTGTGTACTCCTCCTCTCACCCTCACTCTTCTTCTGACTCCTTCCATTTTGGTTGAAGGCAGGTGAACCTACCTGCTGCATTTTTATAGTGCTTAAACCTGATTAGTGTGTCTACAATTTAGCAATCATGTGTTTGTGCACCTGATGGCTGTGTTTAACAGATTGGCTCATAGGTGTGGTAATTTGACGGTCAGTGCTTTGGAGTTGCAAGGAAGTGACATCATGATATACTTCTGTGTCTGATGTATACAAGTGTGTTTAGTGTTTTGCAAATCACTGTGTGTAATGTTTTGTAAATAGTGTGAAGCTGACAATGTGCTTACAGTTGTGCAAATATAGCCTCGTGTTTTGCTCCTTGAGTGTAAGGTTTTGCTAATTGTGGGAAAAGTTTAATTTTAGTGTGTAAGCAATCGTAAAAAACTGTAATAAGATAGCTATGTATGAGCTCTAGCATAGCATGACATGAATGCGCTATAGATATGCTATGGATATATTTCATTAACGGTTGGGACCTGTTATAACATGTTCATGAAATGCTTATAGATGTGTAATAAATGCGTAACGGGATACGTAATCAAAGTAAATCTAGCCTTGTGTTTTGCTCCTTGAGTGTAATGTTTTGCTAATTGTGGGAAAAGTTTAATTTTAGTGTGCAAGCAATCGTAAAAAATGGTAAATAAAAAAACAATGTAAGACAAAATGGACAACACAGACATTGACAATAGCACAAACAGTAATCAAACAGTGTGTGTGTGCAGGTGTGTGTGTGTGTGTGTGTGTGTGTGTGTGTGTGTGTGTGTGTGTGTGTGTGCACAGGCGTGTGTGTGTTGTGTGTGGTGTGTGTGTGTGTGTGTGTGTGTGTGTGCAGGCGTGTGTGTGTGGTGTGTGTGTGTGTGTGTGTGCAGGCGTGTGTGTGGTGTATGTGTGGTGTGTGTGTGTGTGTGTGTGTGTGGTGTGTTTTGTTTGGTGTGTGTGTGCAGGCGTGTGTATGGTGTGTGTGTGTGTGTGTGTGGGTGTGTGTGTGTGTGAAGTAAAACAACATGCTTCCCTTCAGCGACTATCCAATCAATCCATGCTCTCATCCTAAATTACATCTCCCTTAACGAAATAGGGCTAATGCATTTACCATCATAATGTCATTACATGGGCCAGCCTGCACCTTGGTTACCCAGCATGCCACTCATCACCTGGACTACACAGCAGAACTGTGTGGACCGTAATGAAAGAGGTTCACCATGTGGTCCTGGTCAAGGCCCAAGGTCTGACAACGACCAACTGTTCACTGTACTCGCACAGCTAATGGAATGGCCCAGGAAGATTATAATAAGATCACGTTGTACATTTTCCTCCTTTGACATCAACAACAACTGGCAGGCCTTCATCTCATCATTTTCCACTTGAGCCAGGAATAGAGTGGAGCACGTTATTATAACAGGTAGCGTCCGTATTTGGCTGCCGATCACAGTGCCGCTGTGCAGCATGGAAATCTCATTAGATGCTGTCCTCCCTACATGAGACCAATATGACATCCAGCTCCTCTCTCTCTCTCTCTCTCTCTCTCTCTCTCTCTCTCTCTCTCTCTCTCTCTCTCTCTCTCTCTCTCTCTCTCTCTCTCTCTCTCTCTCTCTCTCTCTCTCTCTGGCTCTCTCTCTCTGGCTCTCTCTCTCACTCTCTCTCTCACTCTTTCTCTCTCTCTCTCTCTGGCTCTCTCTCTCACTCACTCTCTCTCTCTCTCTCTCTCTCTCTCTCTCTCTCTCTCTCTCTCTCTCTCTCTCTCTCTCTCTCTCTCTCTCTCTCAAATTCAAGCTGCTTTATTGGCATGAAAAACATTGCGTCAATATTGCCAAAGCAACAATGTATACAATATACATTGTAATAAAATAATAAAGAATAACAAATAATAATATAAAATGGTAATAAATAATAAAAACAAATAAAAACAAAAAAACTACAATAAAATGGTAACAGTCAATAGTAGAAATATAATACATATAGAAGGCTAAACATGGAAAATGAAACTATAACTAATTTATAACTAACTAACTGACATCTTCACCATTACATCAGTACTACAACTACCATCATCATTACTACTACTACTAACACCACCATCATTAAACTGCTGTCATTACCATCACCCCTACTACCCGTACCACTACTATTTAGAATAATAATCACAACAATAATAACAATAACAATAATAATATTAATAATACCAATAATAGTAATAATAATAATAATAATAATAATAATGATAACAATAATAATAATACTAACAATAAGTAAATTACAGCTTACTGTGCAGATGTAATTATTCAGTGTCCCTCAGGCTATGGCAGGCAAATACATATTTGGCTGCAAGAGGAGCCGTTGCTCCTTCGCCCATGACTATTTTTTGTTTTTCCTCTGGGTTTAATAAGTTAAAATTGGGAATAAATGTAGTAATTTCTGTGAATAATGAATCTCTTGGTGATGAATATTTATCACAGTAAAGGAAAAGTGCATCTCTGTTTCTACCTCCCCTGTTTCTGTTTCCCCCTCCCCAGCTCTCCGTCCAGTAGCAAGCTCTCTCTCTCTCTCTCTCTCTCTCTCTCTCTCTCTCTCTCTCTCTCTCTCTCTCTCTCTCTCTCTCTCTCTCTCTCTCTCTCTCTCTCTCTCTCTCTCTCTCTCTTTCTTGAGATGAGCCCATTATTCCTGCCATCCAGTAGCCAGCTCTCTCTCAATTTAATTCAATTTCAATTTAAGGGCTTTATTGGCATGGGAAACGTATGTTAACATTGCCAAAGCAAGTGAAGTAGATAGTAAACAATAGTGAAATAAACAATAAATATTAACAGTAAACATTACACTCAGAAGTTACAAAAGAATAAAGACATTTCAAATGTCTTATTATGTATATATACAGTGTTGTAACAATGTGCAAATAGTTTAAGTACAAATGGGAAAATAAATAAACATAAATATGGGTTATATTTTCAATGGTGTTCGTTCTTCACTGGTTGCCCTTTTCTTGTGGCAACAGGTCACAAATCCTGCTGCTGTGATTGCACACTGTGGTATTTCATCTGATAGATATGGGAGTTTATCAAAATTGGGTTTGTTTTCAAATTATTTTTGTGTCTGTGTAATCTGAGCGAAATATGTGTCTCTAATATGGTCATACGTTTGGCAGGAAGTTAGGAAGTGCAGCTCAGTTTCCACCTCGTTTTGTGGGCGGTGTGCACATATCTTGTCTTCTCTTAAGAGCCAGGTCTGCCTACGGCGTCATTTCTCAATAGCAAGGCTATGCTCATTGAGTATGTATATAGTCAAAGCTTTCCTTAAGTTTTTTTTTGTTTTCTCATGATTTGGTTGGGTCTAATTGTGTTGCTGTCCTGGGGCTCCGTTGGGTCTGTTTGTGTTTGTGAACAGAGCCCCAGGACCATCTTGCTTAGGGGACTCTTCTCCAGGTTCTCTCTGTAGGTGATGGCTTTGTTACGGAAGGTTTGGGAATTGCTTCCTTTTAGGTGGTTGTAGAATTTAACTGCTCTTTTCTGGATTTGGTGTTTGTCCCATTTTGTGAATTCTTGGTTGGTGAGCGGACCCCAGACCTCACAACCATAAATGGCAATCGGTTCTATAACTGATTCAAGTATTTTTAGCCAGATCCTAATTGGTATGTCGAATTTTATGTTCCTTTTGATGGCGTAGAAGGCCCTTCTTGCCTTGTCTCTCAGATCGTTCACAGCTTTGTGGAAGTTACCTGTGGCGCTGATGTTTAGGCCAAGGTATGTACCGTTATTTGTGTGCTCTAGGGCAACGGTGTCTAGATGGAATTTGTATTTGTGGTCCTGGTAACTGGGCCTTTTTTGCAACACCATCTCTCTCTCTCTCTCTCTCTCTCTCTCTCTCTCTCTCTCTCTCTCTCTCTCTCTCTCTCTCTCTCTCTCTCTCTCTCTCTCTCTCTCTCTCTCTCTCTCTTTCTCTCTTTCTTGAGATGAGCCCATTACTCCTGCCATCTAGCAGCCAGGTCCTCCTCCTCCTCCTCCTTTTCTTCCAGTTCCTGTTCCACCATTACAAACTGACACCAGATGGTGTTTTAATAAAGTCCAGTAGGAATATGACTGTGAGTAAACAACATAACACATGCCAGCTCAGTAATTGCTGGGCACTATTACAACCCCTGTGCCTGGCGAAGCCTAGGAGAGAGAGAGGGAGGGAAGGAGGGAGGGAGAGACGTACACCTAGCTGCTGGAGCCAAAAGAGCGCAGCTGCTGCAGGAGCAGTGAGGGCCAGGAGTGGTCGTGCTGGGCTTGGGCTTAGCTGAGCTTGGGCTTCAGGCTCCAGAAACACTGCTCCAGGCCCACTGCTCGACCCCAGTACCAGACCCAGGCCCCAGCCACAGCCTCCACCACTGATACAGGACCAACTCAGTACCAGACCTAGGCCCCAGCCACAGCCTGCACCACCGCAGGGCCAACTCAGCACCGCCTCAAAGCCTAGGTCTGGAGTGATGAGGAGGCAGAGACTACTGACAACTGGTTCAGCTACTCTCCCTTACTTTATTTGTCTTTCTATGGATTGGTTTTACTCTACCTCTCTTCTCTGTTCTGTCTGTCTATCTCTATCCCTAAATTATATCTCTATATTTACAGTATATCCCTATCTCTACAATATATCTCTATCTCTATCTCTGCAGTATATCTCTATCTCTATCTCTACAGTATATCTCTATATCTACAGTATTTCTCTATCTCTACAGTATATCTCTATCTCTATCTCTACAGTATATCGCTAACTCTACAGTATATCTCTATCTCTACAGTATATCTCTATCTCTAAAGTATATCTCTATCTCTACCATATATCTATATACAGTGAGGGAAAAAAGTATTTGATCCCCTGCTGATTTTGTACCTTTGCCCACTGACAAAGGCATGATCAGTCTATAATTTTAATGGTAGGTTTATTTGAACAGTGAGAGACAGAATGACAACAATAAAATCCAGAGAAACGCATGTCAAAAATGTTATAAATTGATTTGCATTTTAATGAGGGAAATAAGTATTTGACACCTCTGCAAAACATGACTTAGTACTTGGTGGCAAAACCCTTGTTGGCAATCACAGAGGTCAGACCTTTCTTGTAGTTGGCCACCAGGTTTGCACACATCTCAGGAGGGATTTTGTCACACTCCTCTTTGCAGATCTTCTCCAAGTCATTAAGGTTTCGAGGCTGACATTTGGCAACTCGAACCTTCAGCTCCCTCCACAGATTTTCTGTGGGATTATGGTCTGGAGACTGGCTAGGCCACTCTAGGACCTTAATGTGCTTTTCTTGAGCCACTCCTTTGTTGCCTTGGCCATGTATTTTGGGTCATTGTCATGCTGGAATACCCATCCACGACCCATTTTCAATGCCCTGGCTGAGGGAAGGAGATTCTCACCCAAGATTTGACGTTACATGGCCCGTCCATCGTCCCTTTGATGCGTTGAAGGTGTCCTGTCCCCTTAGCAGAAAAACACCCCCAAAGCATAATGTTTCCACCTCCATGTTTGACGGTGGGGATGGTGTTCTTGGGGTCATAGGCAGCATTCCTCCTCCTACAAACACGGCGAGTTGAGTTGATGCCAAAGAGCTCGATTTTGGTCTCATCTGACCACAACACTTTCACCCAGTTCTCCTCTGAATCATTCAGATGTTGATTGGCAAACTTCAGACGGGCCTGTATATGTGCTTTCTTGAGCAGGGGGACCTTGCGGGCGCTGCAGGATTTCAGTCCTTCACGGCGTAGTGTGTTACCATTTATTTTCTTGGTGACTATGGTCCCAGCTGCCTTGAGATCATTGACAAGATCCTCCCGTGTAGTTCTGGGCTGATTCCTCACCGTTCTCATGATCATTGCAACTCCAAGAGGTGAGATCTTGCATGGAGCCCCAGGCCGAGGGAGATTGACAGTTATTTTGTGTTTCTTCCATTTGCGAATAATCGCACCAACTGTTGTAACCTTCTCACCAAGCTGCTTGGCGATGGTCTTGTAGCCCATTCCAGCCTTGTGTAGGTCTACAATCTTGTCCCTGACATCCTTGGAGAGCTCTTTGGTCTTGGCCATGGTGGAGAGTTTGGAATCTGATTGATTGATTGCTTCTGTGGACAGGTGTCTTTTATTCAGGTAACAAGCTGAGATTATGAGCACTCCCTTTAAGAGTGTGCTCCTAATCTCAGCTCATTACCTGTATAAAAGACACCTGGGAGCCAGAAATCTTTCTGATTGAGAGGGGGTCAAATACTTATTTCCATCATTAAAATGCAAATCAATTTATAACATTTCTGACATGCGTTTTTCTGGATTTTGTTGTTGTTATTCTGTCTCTCACTGTTCAAATAAACCTACCATTAAAATTATAGACTGATCATTTCTTTGTCAGTGGGCAAACGTACAAAACCAGCAGGGGATCAAATACTTTTTTCCCTCACTGTATCTCTACAGTATATCTCTATCTCTACAGTATATCTCTATCTCTATCTCTACAGTATATCCCTATCGCTACAATATATCACTATCTCTATCTCTACAGTATATTGCAATCTCTACAGTATATCTCTATCTCTACAGTATATCTCTATCTCTACAGTATATCCCTATCTCTACAGTATATCTCTATCTCTACAGTATATCTCTATCTCTACAGTATATCCTTATCCCTATCTCTACAGTATATCTCTATCTCTACAGTATATCTCTATCTCTACAGTATATCCTCATCTCTATCTCTACAGTATATCTCTATCTCTACCATATATCTATATATATATCTCTACAGTATATCTCTATCTCTACAGTATATATCTCTGTCTACAGTATATCTCTATCTCTACACTATATCTCTATCTCTATCTCTACAGTATATCTCTATCTATACAGTATATCTCTATCTCTATCTCTACAGTATATCTCTATCTCTACAGTATATCTCTATCTCTACAGTATATCTCTATCTCTACAGTATATCTCTATCTCTATCTCTACAGTATATCTTACATTTATATTTACATCATTTAGCAGACACTCTTATCCAGAGCGAATTACAAATTGGTGAATTCAACTTATGACAGCCAGTGGGACAACCACTTTTTTTATTATGGGGGGGGGGGGGGGGGGGGGGGGTGGGGGAGGGAGGGGTAGAATGATTACTTTTATACTCTTCCAGGTATTCCTTAAAGAGGTAGGGTTTCAAGTGTCTCTGGAAGGTGGTCAGTGACTCCGCTGTCCTGGCGTCGTGGGGGAGCTTGTTCCACCATTGGGGTGCCAGAGCAGCGAATAGCTTTGACTGGGCTGAGCGGGAACTGTGCTTCCGTAGAGGTAGGGGGGCTAGCAGGCCAGAGGTGGATGAAAGTAGTGCCCACGTTTGGGTTTAGGGTCTGATCAGAGCCTGAAGGTAAGGAGGTGCCGTTCCCCTCACAGCTCCGTAGGCAAGCACCATGGTCTTGTAGTAGATGTGAGCCTCAACTGGAAGCCAGTGGAGTGTGCGGAGGAGCGGGGTGACATGAGAGAACTTGGGAAGGTTGAACACCAGACGGGCTATAGCGTTCTGGATAAGTTGTAGGGGTTTAATGGCAAAGGCAGAGAGCCCAGCCAACAGCGAGTTGCAGTAATCCAGATGGGAGATTGCCTGGATTAGAACCTGTGCCGCTTTCTGTGTAAGGTAGGGTCGTACTCTGCGAATGTTGTAGAGCATGAACCTGCAGGATCGGGTCACCGCTTTGACGTTAGCGGAGAACGACAGGGTGTTGTCCAGGGTCACGCCAATGTTCTTTGCACTCTAGGAGGAGGACACAATGGAGTTGTCAACCGTGATGGCGAGATCATGGAGCGGGCAGTCCTTCCCCGGGAGGAAGAGGAGCTCCGTCTTGCCGAGGTTCAGCTTGAGGTGATGATCCGACATCCACACTGATAAGTCATCCACAGAGAGGGAGGAGGGAGGGGGAGGAGGAGGAGGATTAAGCAGGGAGGAGAAGGGGGCATAGAGCTTCCTAGGGTTAGAGGCAGAGGCTTGAAATTTAGAGTGGTAGAAAGTGGCTTTAGCAGCGGAAACAGAGGAAGAGAATGTGGAGAGGAGGGAGTGAAAAGAGGAGGAGGGGAGGACCGAGCAGGAGGGGAGGACCGAGCCGGCCGGAAGGATAGGGGACATAGAGAGTCAAAATATGCAGAAAGGGAGGAGAGGAGGGTTGAGGAGGCAGAATCAGGAGATCGGAGGGAGAAGGATTTAGCAGAGGGAAGAGATGATAGGATGGAAGAGGAGAGAGTAGCGGGAGAGAGAGAGCGAAGGTTGCAACGGCACATTACCATCTAAGTAGGGGCAGAGTGAGTAGTGTTGGAGGAGAGCGAGAGAGAAAAGGATAAAAAGTAGTGGTCGGAGACTTGGAGGGGAGTTGCAGTGAGATTAGTAGAAGAACAGCATCTAGTAAAGAAGAGGTCAAGCATATTGCCTGCCTTGTGAGTAGTGGGGGACGGTGAGAGGGTGAGGTCAAAAGAGGAAAGGAGTGGAAAGAAGGAGGCAGAGAGAAATGAGTCAAAGGCAGACGTAGGGAGGTTAAAGTCACCCAGAACTGTGAGGGGTGAGCCATCCTCAGGAAAGGAACTTATCAAGGCATCAAGCTCATTGATGAACTCTCCAAGGGAACCTGGAGGGCGATAAATGATAAGGATGTTAAACTTGAATGGGCTAGTGACTGTGACAGCATGGAATTCAAATGAGGAGATAGACAGATGGGTCAGGGGAAAAAGAGAGAATGTCCACTTGGGAGAGATGAGGATTCCTGCGCCACCGCCGCGCTGACCAGATGCTCTCGGGGTATGCGAGAACACATGATCAGACGAGGAAAGAGCAGTAGGAGTAGTAGTGCTTTCTGTGGTAATCCATGTTTCCGTCAGCGCCATGATGTCGAGGGACTGGAGTAGCATAGGCTGAGATGAACTCTGCCTTGTTGGCCACAGAACGGCAGTTCCAGAGGCTGCCGGAGACCTGGAACTCCACGTGGGTCGTGCGCGCAGGGACCACCAGATTAGAGTTGCAGCAGCCACGCGGTGTGAAGCGTTTGTATGGCCTGTGCAGAGAGGAGAGAACAGGGATAGACAGACACATAGTTGACAGGCTACAGAAAAGGCTACAATAATGCAAAGGAGATCGGAATGAAATTAACTAAACATCTGGGAAAGCGAGAGAGCAGGGCCTCCCTCACTTACGTTTCACTGAAACACTCAAGAATAACCCTCCCAACTTCCACTTCTGAAATTGTAATTGTTGTAAACTACAGCGGTTCAATGTTTTCTAGGAATAGACTCTAACTTAGTTTATTCAGCTAGCTAACTTGGTACAGTATTCTTCTGTGAAAACCGCCCAGGGCACCGTATCCTATGACGCCATAGCTAACTAGCATGCTAGCTTCCAATAACCCGGTTTAGCACCAATACTCAGTTACAACAAACTACCAATAGTGTGTTAACACGCTAAACAGATCATTCGTGTCCATGTCTAACGTTGTGTAAAGTTTGGGGTTAGTTTTGACAGTTTGAGAGAGTACGTCATCAACTTATTCAGCCAGTTAGTTAGCTAGCTAGAATAGTTAGCATATTAGCTAGCCATTGCTCTCTGTCAACGAACCAACCCCTCCTCCCACGGTATGAAACACACAGAAAGAGCCAAGCTAACGTTAACTAGTCACCCATGTCTTGAATTCCTTTTGAACGACTCTGGTTACCAGTATGTAAAAATAAAATAAAAATAAATGTAGGTTATAACTTACCCTTAGTAGCTACTGTTAGCTAGTTATGTGTAAAGCTAGCTACTGAATCGATTCAGCCAGTTCGCGTCTGTCCCAACAGAGAGAAAGCGTCTCCAAATATTACAGCTAGGTCGTTCCAGCTATAGTTTAGTTAGCTATCCAGGTAGCAACAAGCTAACTACATTTTGTGTACAGTAGCTACTAACTACCTAACGTTAACGCTTCAGATAATAAGGTTAGAAAAACAGCTGAATGGTAGGTAGCTAGCAGGCATAATTACAGGTACTCTTAAGCGTGAAATAACATTGAAAACAACTATCCACAGTTGCTAATAGTTACCAGTAGCTACCCGCTAGCTAGCTAGCTTTATTGGTCCAGGTAGTGGGTTAGCTAGCCTCATGCTTCACCGGGCTCAGCCGAATACAATACTTACCTACAATAATTACCTACAATAACTACCTAGATAAACTACCTACAATACCTAACTACAATACCTACCTACAATCTAAATACATGGTTTAAGCTTTACTCAAAACCATATAAAGAAGAAGCTAAGCTTACCTCCGGCTTAGAGAAACACAACCTCACCCCATCGCGTCCTCCCCTCACATCTCTATCTCTACAGTGTATCTCTATCTCTACAGTATATATCTATCTCTACAGTGTATCTCTATCTTTACAGTATATATCTATCTCTATCTCTACAGTATATCTCTATCTCTATCTCTACAGTATATCTCTATCTCTATCTCTACAGTATATATCTATCTCTATCTCTACAGTATATCTCTATCTCTATCTCTACAGTATATCTCTATCTCTATCTCTAAAGTGTATCTCTATCTCTACTGTAGCAGGTGATTTTGGGCGGAGTCAGGCGCAGGAGGGTAATTCACAGAATAATATGGTTTATTCGGCAATACAGCGGTACGCAGCAATGTGTAAAACACTACAGTGCGGTATAATGGCACACTGGAGAAAACAAGGCACACAGGTGAATATCCTGTTGATACAAAATACAATATAGATCCTCCGAGCTATAGTCACCTCCACAATAAACAATCACACACAAAGACATGGGGGGCAGAGGGAATACGTATACAGGTACTGATGAGGGGATAAGTGTGTGTAATAAACAAGACAAAACAAATGGAATGATGAGATGAGGAGCGGCAGTGGCTAGAAGGCCGGTGATGACGAACGCCGAAGCCTGCCCGAACAAAGAGAGGAGGCAGCTTCGGAGGAAGTCGTGACAGCACCCCCCACCCCCCCATTGACGCGCAGCTCCAGCTGCATGCCGACACCGGCCTTGGGACGGCCAGGAGGACGCGGAGCAGGGCGAGCCAGATGGCGATGGTGAAAATCCCGCAACAGGGAGGGATCGAGGACATCCCTCACTGGGACCCAGCACCGCTCCTCCGGACCGTACCCCTCCCACTCCATGAGGTACTGAAGGCCCCCCACCCGACGCCTCGAATCTAGGATGGAGCGGACAGAGTACGCCGGGGCCCCCTCGTTGTCCAGAGGGGGTGGAGGGACCTCCCGCACCTCAGACTCCTGGAGCGGACCAGCCACCACCAGCCTGAGGAGAGACATGTGAAACGAGGAGTTAATACGGTAATCTGGAGGGAGTAGTAACCTATACGTAACCTCGTTTATTCTCTTCAGGACTTTGAACAGCCACACAAACCGCGAGCTCAGCTTCCGGCAGGGCAGTCGGAGGGGCAGGTTCCGGGTCGAGAGCCAGACCCTATCACCCGGTTCAAAGACCAGGGCCTCACTGCGGTGGCGGTCAGCGTTGTCCTTCTGGCGACGCACAGTGTGCTGGACGTGGACGTGGGCAGCCTTCCACGTCTCCTCCATGTGCCGAAACCAGTCATCCACCACAGGAGCTTCGGTCTGGCTCTGATGCCACTGTGCCAGGACCGGCTGATAGCCTAAAACACATTGAAATGGGGATAGGTTAGTGGAGGAGTGGCGGAGAGAGTTCTGGGCATATTCGGCCCATGGCAAGAACACCGACCACTCCCCAGCCGGTCCTGGCAGTAGGACCACAGGAACCTACCCACATCCTGATTTACCTGTTCCATCTGCCCATTTGACTCAGGGTGATATCCAGAGGTCAGGCTGACCAAGACCCCCAGAAGTTCCATGAACGCCTTCCAGACCCTGGATGTAAACTGGGGACCCCGGTCAGACACTATGTCCTCTGGCACCCCGTAGTGCCGGAAGACGTGAGTAAACAGGGTTTCCGCAGTTTGCAGGGCCGTGGGGAGACCGGGCAGAGGAAGGAAGCGGCAGGCTTTAGAAAAGTGGTCCACAATGACCAGGGTTGTGGTGTTACCCTGAGAGAGGGGAAGATCAGTGAGGAAGTCAATTGATAAGTGGGACCATGGCCATTGTGGAACTGGTAAGGGATGTAACTTACCCGCTGGAAGGTGCCTAGGTGCCTTACTCTGGGCGCACACCGAGCAGGAGGAGACATACACCCTCACGTCCTTAGCCAAGGTGGGCCACCAGTACTTCCCAGTCAGGCAGCACACTGTACAGCTGATACCTGGGTGACCAGAGGAGGGGGATGTGTGTGCCCAATAGATAAGACGATCACAGACAAGAGACGGCACGTACCGCAGCCCTGCTGGGCACTGAGGTGGAGATGGCTCTGTGCGTAACGCCCACTTTATGTCCTCGTCCACTGCCCACAATACCGGAGCCACAATGCAGGTGGCCGGGAGTATGGGGGTGTTGTCTATGGGCCTCTCCTCTGTGTCGTACAGCTCTGCGTCTGCCTTCAGGTACTTAGTGCCTGGGATGTATGACAGCGTGAAATCAAACCGGGTGAGGAACAAGGCCCACCTGGCCTGGCGAGGGTTCAGCCTGCCCGGATGTACTCCAGGTTAGGGTGGTGAGTCCAGACGAGGAAAGGGTGTTTCACCCCCTCAAACCAGTGCTTTCACGCGGTCAGGGCTCTGACAACAGCCAACAGCTCCCGATCACCAACGTCATAGTTCTGCTCCGCCGGTCTGAGCTTCTTAGAGAAGATAGCACAGGGGCAGAGCTTGGGTGGCGTGCCCGAGTATTGGAATAGGACAGCGCCTATCCCTACCTCGGACGCATCCACCTCCACTACCAACGGTAATGATGGATCTGGATGGGCCTGTTCCGGGGCTGAGGTGAAGAGATCCCTCAGGTTACTGAAAGCCCTGTCAGCCTCAGCAGACCAGCGGAGCCAGGACGGCCCACCCTTCAACAGAGAGGTGATGGGAGCTGCGACCTTGCCATAGCCCCAGATAAACCTCTGATAGTAATTGTCAAAGCCAATAAAGCGCTGCACCTCCTTTACCATGGTTGGAGTCGGCCAATTATGCACGGCTGAAATGCGGTCTCCCTCCATCTCCACACCTGAGGTGGTGATGTGGTATCAGAGGAAGGAGACGGACTACTGGAAGAACAGACACTTTTCTGCCTTGGCATAGAGGTCATTCTCCAACAGTCGGGCCCAGCACTCTGCGAACCAGGGACACATGCTCGGCGCGCGTAGTGGAATACACCAGAATGTCATCGATGTAGACCACCACACCGTGACCAAGCATGTCCCGAAACACCTCGTTCACAAAGGACTGGAAGACTGATGGAGCGTTCATCAACCTGTATGGCAGCACCAGGTATTCATAATGCCCCATGGTTGTGCTGAAAGCTGTCTTCCATTCGTCCCCTTCCCGGACACGCACCAGGTTGTACTCACTTCAAAGATCTAATTTCGTGAAGAAGCACGCCCCATGCATTGATTTGATAACAGAAGAGATGAGGGGTAGAGGGTAACTATAACGAATGGTAGTTTGATTAAGTGCCCGGTAATCAATGCAAAGGCGCAGACCTCCGTCTTTCTTCTTCACGAAAAAGAAACTCGAGGAGGCGGGCGAAGTGGAGGGACGTATGAACCCCTGGCGCTGGGACTCGGAGACGTATGTCTCCATAGCCTCCATTTCAGCCTTCGTCAGGGGATATACATGACTCCTGGGAGGCACAGCATCTAACCGGAGGTGTATCGCGCAATCCCCCGCCCGATAGGGTGGTAATTCCGTCACCTGCGTTTTGGAAAATGTGTGCGCCAAGTCGAGGTATTCGGGGGGAATGCGCACGGTGGAGGTAGTGTCTGACTTTCCACCGTGGTCGCACCAACAGAAACAGCTAGACACCTACCCTGACACTCTCACGACCACCCCGTGAGAAACCTCTGTGGCCATGAAAAGGTGGGGTTGTGTAGTGCGAGCCAGGGAAAACACAACACAACAGGGAAATCAGGGGACTCAATAATATAAAAGGTGATTTGCTCCCTATGGGTCTCCTGCATAGCAAAACCTGACCCAAATGGTCGACTGTCAAGTGCTTTGATGAGCAATGGAATGGGTAGGGGAACCAATGTAATACCTAGCTAAAGACTTGTCCATAAAGTTCCCAGCTGCGCCTGAATCGACCAGCTCCTTACACTGGGGAACTACCGTGTAATCAGGGAAGTTGACGTGCATGGTGAAGTGTGCAGCAGAGGGCTCAGAACGAGTGTGGGTTTGGGCTACCTGGGGTGACACGAGAATGCCCTGCCTGCCGCCTCCAGACCAAGAAGAACTCTGACGACAGCGTGCAGCAGAATGTCCTCTCTTGCCACAAGAGTGACACTGGATCTATCGTCCTCCCGTTCTCCCGGATCGCTGCCCCACCCAGCTCCATCGGAACGTAATCCGGGTTGAAGGGGGATGAAACGGCCAGGCCCCTTCCAGGACATCCTCGTGAAGCCAGCAGGTTGTCCAACCGTATGGCCATGTCCACCAGCTGGTTGAACTTCAACATGGTATCCCGGCAAGCTAGCTCCCTTCGGACGTCCTCTCGCAGGCTGCAACGTAAGTGGTCGATAAGGGCCCGCTCGTTCCACCCGGACCCAGCCGCTAGAGTTCTAAACTCCAGGGCAAAGTCCTGCGCGGTCCTCGTCCCCTGCCTCTAATGGACCAGCCACTCACCTGCCTCTCTTCCTTCGGGAGTGTGATCGAAGACTGCCCGGAAGAGGCGAGCGAACTCCCTGTAGTTGTCCAACGCGTCTCCTCCTTCACTCCAGACCGTGTTGGCACACTCCAGGGCTTTCCCTGAGAGGCAGGAGACGAGGGCGGACACCTTCTCCCGCTTCGATGGAGCCGGGCTGATGATGGAAAAATAGAGGTCCAGCTGCAGGAGGATCCCTACAGCGGTACGCAGCAATGCGTAAAACACTACAGTACGGTATAACGGCGCACTGGAGAAAACAAGGCACACGGGTGAATATCCCGGCGATACAAAATACAATAAAGCTCCACCGAGCTGCAGTCACCTCCACAATAAATAATCACACAGAAAGACATGGAGGGCAGAGGGAATACTTATACAGGTACTGATGAGGGGATATGAACCAGGTGTGACATCTACAGTATATCTCTAGCTCTACAGTATATCTTTATCTCTACAGTATATCTCTATCTCTATCTCTACAGTATATCTCTATCTCTACAGTAGATCTCTATCTCTACAGTATATCTCTATCTCTACAGTATATTTCTAACTCTACAGTATATCTCTATCTCTATCTCTACAGTATATCTCTAACTCTACAGTATATCTCTATCTCTACAGTATATATCTATCTCTAAAGTATTTCTCTAACTCTACAGTATATCTCTAACTCTACAGTATATCTCTATCTCTATCTCTACAGTATATCTCTATCTCTACTGTATATCTCTATCTCTACAGTATATCTCTATCTCTACAGTATATCTATATCTCTACAATATATCTCTTTCTTTTTTCTTTGTCTTTCTTTCTCTCTCTCTGTCAAACACGTGCACGCACACACACACACACACACACACACACACACACACACACACACACACACACACACACACACACACACACACACACACACACACACACACACACACACACACACACACACACACACACACACACACACACAGAGAGAGTTTACTGAAATGTTTTTTAAGTGCAGGGGGCCGGGGATACACAGTGATGTGTGCAGGGCTCATGTTCATCATCTCACCTCAGGCTCCGCTATTCTTTCTTCCATAAAGCATCACATTGTGGAGGTTGCCATGCCTCCCATGTGCTGTTAACACACCTCGCAATTTGATCCCTTTGAAGGGCCTTCATCACATAATGGCAGAGTCCTTACATGTCGGAGGAGGGTCTTCCCATCCCAGGAAGCATCATTAAACTTGCCGCCTAGAGGAACATCAATCAACTAGAAGAGGAACATCATCACTCATTGACAGACACTGAGATCCGCCATTACATCACCACACACTTGTTGGGTTTTGATTTGATATTACCAGTTTAAAAGTACACACATCTTCCGTGAGTTAACAGACGCAACGTATTTAGATTGTCTTCAAACATGCACAAGCACACAAAGGAGATATCAAAACTTTGACAGGGACTGTCTTCTTGCTTGGAGCAGTGGGAAAGCATTTCAGATTGTAGGCCCACCTAGTTAGCTTTTACCACAGACAATTGATGACAACTACTTTTCAATGCAGGTTAAATGATCAGTCGGTCAGTACAACCTTCAAGTTCACCATGAACATGAATTTTAGATTATTCTTAACCTGTTCGAATGCTAATTGAAGGCGTAGGGATATTACAATTCACTAATTAGGAGCTGTGGTCGGACCTTAGAGGTGCATCTCATCAACTTAATCATGAGGACTGTATCAATTATGCAGGGAAGCAGTGATTTTGAAAATTCCTTTCTCCAAAAGCCAGGAGTAATTATAGTGATGAATTCCACTCCATTCAGACATTGCCATTAATTTCCAGACCTGTGAGGTTAACCTCTCTCTCAGACTCTGATTCCGAATTATTTAGAATTGCCCGGCACTCGGAATGCTGATTTTAGTGTAGGATTGTTCTGAATTTCCTACATGGATGATCGTCGGCAAGAACAAAGTTATGAGCATCCTAATCCATCTGGAACATAGCAAACAGGCCGCCCAAAGCCATTATCCAAATAAAACATCAAAACACTGTATGACAGGTTGTGCTGATAAGCACAAACAACAGTTCGTGTTGAAACACAACTTCTCTTTTGACATCTTGAACCTCTCGCCAACCCCCTTCTTCGCAAATACTTGTGGGCCTGGAGAATTCACCCCAACCCCTCCAGGCAGAGAGAGTTCAACAGCAACAGCAGCAACTCTGAGAGACTGAAATATGAGGCAAAAGAACTCTCTCTCGTTCCCCACATCCAGCTACGTCCAGTACACATCTACACCATACAGATGGTCTCAGCAGGCCTGCCATGGTTTTAAGCAAGTCCACTTTCAGCTCGGGTGATAGGCTCCCAACCTTCCATGCTCTGTCAGAAGGGCCTTAAAGAAGCAGTTTGCCAGCAGGTTTAGGGCCACACCATCATTCTTGAGTGGCTGAAAACGGGGAGAGAGGGTGGCAGAGGGTGACTTCTACGGTGTCTGAGATGGAGGAACGAGGTGACGGTCTAAGTGGGCCGCAGGCCTCGGACCGAAGCAAAGGCAGCTGCCCCCTCGGAGGAGAGCGTCTTCCCAAGCAGAGCAGACTTAGAGCGACAGTTGGTCGGGGACGTTGGAGAGCTAGGTCTGCTGCTGGCTACAGTAGCTTTGCACGTCGGACCCATAGTGGTCCCGGATAGGCACAGGTCAGCTAAAAGCTGGCTAAGGAACTTGGATTGTTTCACGAACTGAGGGAGCACAAGAGCTTACCCGCGTATATGAGATGCAGGAGCATCATTATAAACTTACTTGTTAACGTTTAGCGTAGTGTTTCCAAGTACCCAATTTTTAAAAAAAAGACATAGTTTCATTTCTGTTCATAGCTGATAAACAACCATCTTATTTTAGCCATTGAACAGGACATTTAAAAACATATTTTTAGACCATGAACCGAAGACGTGTGAGTCACTTGGAAGAAAACAAAATAATAAAGAAAGTGATGATGAATTGCTGATTTTCCTCAGCAGTGCAACTCCAACGGGCAATAGACTCTTCCATATTACCGCAACACATACTGTATCTTGTTTTCTAAATGAACGGAAATAAACAAAATTGTTGACATGTCAAGTGGGTGAGAAATATGAGTGTAAATGCATAAACATATTGCTTTTACACTCCATCTATCTTGAGTGCAATTTCATGGGTCCCTTTTTAAAAATGAATTTCCATCTGACCTATTATCGACAGAGACACTAACATGGGTAGGCTGCAAGTTAAATCGCACTTGTGACTTATCACATTTTCAATTACCTCTGAAACTGCAGTGAGCAGAGCATGGCTCCCAAAACAACAACTTGATTTACTGGGACAAGTGGTATGGAAAAGTGAGATTTAATGAGGTATGTTCAATGGAAGGGTAATGAAATGGATTTGGGTAGGTAGGCAATATATGTCATATTGTATGTCTAGAAATACTGTAAGAAGATGTAAACAATAGTACCATATTGTATTTACCTATTGAGATAAGTTTTTATTCATTCATAATCAGTTTAGGGGTAAATAGACTAAGCATATGTTATTTGTAAGAAGGTCATACTTCATAATGCTGAGAGAGTATTATATTGTGGCGATGTGCTATGACAGACATACTCATGGAGAATACTTTATATGCTCTAAACCCAGCAAATAGATTCATTATACAAAAGCTAAGCTTGTATAATGTATACTTTCTGCTCAATCCTTGTGTGCCAGTATGAAATTACAACCATTAAGGCAATGTATACAGTATAGGGAATACCATACACTAAGATCTGAGCACATCTTCGTGACAGAAATCTATAAATCCTATAACTACAAGGGGGGAGGGGGGGGGAGGGGGGGACAAAGACGCTAAGACACAAACCAGAAAAACAACAGTTTGCGAGCTTCAAACAGTCCGTATGGAGGATACATTGCATCCCTTGATCATGTGAAATATGAGTGACAAACAAACTCTGGGAAAAGAGGTTGTGACTGGTTTCCATCAGCCCACTGACTGTGTGTCCTGGCCTGGGCTCCTGGACTCCTGGACTCCTGAGCTCCAACCATCCATCTCTATTGGATCCAGATGGGCGTCGACAGATTCTTTAGCAAATATTAGGAAAAAATACCACAATTTATTGTGGATTACTGTCAGCCCAATTGAATGGCAAAACATAACAATAGAATGGACTAAATGTTTTCGCTGTGTCTGTTTTCTCAAGAATGAGGGTCTCCCAGGAGCTCGGGGAAGGGTTAGAGTCACAGCTGCACTGTCATAAGGAAAATCCACTCGCATTTCTATTATGCTAGGCTCCAGAGAACCACTGAACCACTGACCCACTCCTTCTCTTCCTAACGTACTGGATCCGATCTAGGCCTATAGGTTGGGTTTTTTATGACAGTTATTTAGTCACCCAAACACAAATAAACACAGAAGGGCTTAGGGCGCAGGATGCTCTCGCACAGTAAATTTTTTTACGACCAAATGTACCACATAATTAAATTAACCAAGGCATATTTCATTATGAGTGAAAACACGCTCCGTCCACTTATGAAAAGAAAGATGCTGTCGAGAACAGAAAAGAGACAGCGAGAGGGAGAGGGAGGTTAGAGGTAACAGGACAGCGAGAGGGAGGTTATAGGCAACAAGACAGTGAAAGGGAGGTTGGAGGTAACAGGACAGCGAGAGGGAGGTTAGAGGTAACAGGACAGCGAGAGGGAGGTTAGAGGTAACAGGACAGCGAGAGGGAGGTTAGAGGTAACAGGACAGTGAAAGGGAGGTTAGAGGTAACAGGACAGCGAAAGGGAGGTTAGAGGTAACAGGACAGTGAAAGGGAGGTTAGAGGTAACAGGACAGTGAAAGGGAGGTTAGAGGTAACAGGACAGTGAAAGGGAGGTTAGAGGTAACAGGACAGTGAAAGGGAGGTTAGAGGTAACAGGACAGCGAAAGGGAGGTTAGAGGTAACAGGACAGTGAAAGGGAGGTTAGAGGTAACAAGACAGTGAAAGGGAGGTTAGAGGTAACAGGACAGTGAAAGGGAGGTTAGAGGTAACAGGACAGCGAAAGGGAGGTTAGAGGTAACAGGACAGCGAAAGGGAGGTTAGAGGTAACAGGACAGTGAAAGGGAGGTTAGAGGTAACAGGACAGTGAAAGGGAGGTTAGAGGTAATGAGTCAGCGAAAGGGAGGTTAGAGGTAACAGGACAGTGAAAGGGAGGTTAGAGGTAACAGGACAGTGAAAGGGAGGTTAGAGGTAACAGGACAGCGAAAGGGAGGTTAGAGGTAACAGGACAGTGAAAGGGAGGTTGGAGGTAACAGGACAGTGAAAGGGAGGTTAGAGGTAACAGGACAGTGAAAGGGAGGTTAGAGGTAACAGGACAGTGAAAGGGAGGTTAGAGGTAACAGGACAGTGAAAGGGAGGTTAGAGGTAACAGGACAGCGAAAGGGAGGTTAGAGGTAACAGGACAGTGAAAGGGAGGTTAGAGGTAACAGGACAGTGAAAGGGAGGTTAGAGGTAACAGGACAGCGAAAGGGAGGTTAGAGGTAACAGGACAGCGAAAGGGAGGTTAGAGGTAACAGGACAGTGAAAGGGAGGTTAGAGGTAACAGGACAGTGAAAGGGAGGTTAGAGGTAACAGGACAGTGAAAGGGAGTTTAGAGGTAACAGGACAGCGAAAGGGAGGTTAGAGGTAACAGGACAGCGAAAGGGAGGTTAGAGGTAACAGGACAGTGAAAGGGAGGTTAGAGGTAACAGGACAGCGAAAGGGAGGTTAGAGGTAACAGGACAGTGAAAGGGAGGTTATAGGCAACAAGACAGTGAAAGGGAGGTTGGAGGTAACAGGACAGTGAAAGGGAGGTTAGAGGTAACAGGACAGCGAAAGGGAGGTTAGAGGTAACAGGACAGCGAAAGGGAGTTTAGAGGTAACAGGACAGTGAAAGGGAGGTTATAGGCAACAAGACAGTGAAAGGGAGGTTGGAGGTAACAGGACAGTGAAAGGGAGGTTAGAGGTAACAGGACAGCGAAAGGGAGGTTAGAGGTAACAGGACAGTGAAAGGGAGTTTAGAGGTAACAGGACAGCGAAAGGGAGGTTAGAGGTAACAGGACAGTGAAAGGGAGGTTAGAGGTAACAGGACAGCGAAAGGGAGTTTAGAGGTAACGTTAAATAATTACAGACCTCCATCATGGAGGTAAGCCGCCAAGCAAACGTTGACTTACGACGTAAACTTTGAACTCGCTAATCCCTTCTTTCGGAAGACGTGAAAATGTAGCCGCCTCTTTCCGTAGGCTAAAATGTCTTTACACAAACAAAAGAGAAAGAGACTACTAAATGTCAGTGGTAGGTAGGCTGCACTACAGCGTGGTGTCATTCCAAACACTACACTATCTTCAATACTTCCACAACGATAGGATAGAATAATTATTGCTAATCCTGTAATGCATTTGAAATGACTGTGGATAAGGGATTTTGCTCTAATGCATTTCAAAGTATCTATTATTTGTATTGGAGGCCGAGGTGATGTTGTTGTTGCTTTCATTGTTGTTATTGTTGTTGTGTCACTCTAACATGCCCTGCTCCATGCCAGACCCTCTGAGCAGCCACTGTATAATCATGTGGATGTAATTTCACCAGGATGTGTTTTTACCGCAAATCCAATAAAAGACTCAGCTTTGAGGGGAAACCCCCCAAAAGTCCACACCGCAAAGAAACAAACAGAGTGAAAAAGAAGAAAAATACATCAATAGAAAAATAGAAATCCTTTGTGTGAACAAAGTGGCAAAACAAAACAATGACTCTCCATCCATATTCTTTTCTTTGATTACAACGTATTGGTGACTCCTAGGGGGCATTGGGAGGCCGGGGGACGGATTTCCTAGTCACCACATTGGAACGCACTCAATGCTGATGTCAAAAAGCACACACGCACTCACACAGGCATGCACACACACGGACACAAACACACACACACACACAAAAACGTCTGTGTCCTATTTTCTGTGTTTCAATAGAGCATTTTGTTTCCCTGGCATCCCACTTGAATTGATGACCAAATCAATGTGAAACCACTAAAATTGATTATATCGGTACATAAATTAGTACATTGGTCCTCTGTAGCTCAGCTGGTAGAGCACGGCGCTTGTAACGCCAGGGTAGTGGGTTCGATCCCCGGGACCACCCAGACACAAAAAATAAAATGTATGCACGCATGACTGTAAGTCGCTTTGGATAAAAGTGTCTGCTAAATGGCATATTATTATAATAAAACGTTATGGGGTAAGTTTAAATTCATTCTAATTGCATTCATAACAAATTGAATTGACATGTGCATTGGAAACAGACAGTAATTACTATCAGTGGAGAGAGAGAGAGAGAGAGAGAGAGAGAGAGAGAGAGAGAGAGAGAGAAAGAAAGAAAAAGTTTGTGAGAGAGAGATGGAGAGAGAGAGAGAGAAAAACTGAGAGACAGAGAGAGAGAGAGAGAGAAAGAGAGGGAGAGAGAGAAACCACCCTGCACACCCTAATTGACAAACAAACAAAACAAAACAAAGGCTAAGTTTGAGGGTCTGCTATACAAATTGATGGAAAGTGTTGTTGGGGGGAAATCCATGTACACAAACAACAAGTGTGAAGTCAAAATTGGCAAAAAACACACACATTTCTTTCGACAGGGCCGTGGGGTGAGACAGGGATGCAGTTTAAGCCCCACCCTATTCAACATATGTATCAACGAATTGACGAGGGCACTAGAACAGTCTGCATCACCCGGCCTCACCCTACTAGAATCTGAAGTCAAATGTCTACTGTTTGCTGATGATCTGGTGCTTCTGTCCCCAAACAAGGAGGGCCTAAAGCAGCACCTAGATCTTCTGCACAGATTCTGTCAGACCTGGGCCCTGACAGTAAAACTCAGTAAGACAAAAATAATGGTGTTCGAAAAAAGGTCCAGTTGCCAGGACCACAAATACAAATTCCATCTAGACATCATTGCCCTAGAGCACACAAAAAAATATACATACCTCGGCCTAAACATTAGCGCCACAGGTAACTTCCACAAAGCTGTGAACGATCTGAGAGACAAGGCAAGAAGGGCCTTCTATGCCATCAAAAGGAACATAAAATTCGACATACCAATTAGGATCTGGTTAAAAATACTTGAATCAGTTATAGAACTCATTGCCCTTTATGGTTATGAGGTCTGGGGTCCGCTCACCAACCAAGAATTCACAAAATGGGACAAACACCAAATTGAGACTCTGCATGCAGAATTCTGCAAAAATATCGTCTGTGTACAACATAAAACACCAAATAACGCATGCAGAGCAGAATTAGGCCGATACGCGCTAATTATCAAAATCCAGAAAAGAGCCGTTAAATTCCACAACCACCTAAAAGGAAGTGATTCCCAAACCTTCCGTAACAAAGCCATCACCTACAGAGAGATGAACCTGGAGAAGAGTCCCCTAAGTAAGCTGGTCCTGGGGCTCTGTTCACAAACACAAACAGTCCCAACGGAGCCCCAGGACAACAACAACAACACAATTAGACCCAACCAAATCATGAGAAAACAAAAAGATACTTACTTGACACATTAGAAAATAATTAACAAAAAAACAGAGCAAACTAGAATGCTATTTGGCCATTCCAGTTCTCTGCTGCCAATGACTGGAACGAACTGCAAAAATCTCTGAAGCTGGAGACTCTTATCTCCCTCACTAACTTTAAGCATCAGTTGTCAGAGCAGCTTACCGATCACTGCACCTGTACACAGCACATCTGAAATTAGCCCACCCAACTACCTCATCCCCATATTGTTATTTATTTTGCTCATTTGCACCCCAGTATCTCTATTTGCACATCATTCCAGTGTTAATACTAAATTGTAATTATTTTGCACTATGGCCTATTTATTGCCTTACCTCCATAACTTGCTACATTTGCACACACTGTATATATATTTTCTGTTGTTTTTTTGACTTTATGTTTTGTTTTACCCAATATGTAACTCTGTGTTGTTTTTTATTGCACTGCTTTGCTTTATCTTGGCCAGGTCGCAGTTCTAAAAATAAACATTGGAAAGAATTAACAAAAAAACAGAGCAAACTAGAATGTTATTTGGCCCTAAACAGAGAGTATCCAGTGGCAGAATACCTGACCACTGTGACTGACCCAAACTTAAGGAAAGCTTTGACTGTACAGACTCAGTGAGCGTAGTCTTGCTATTGAGAAAGGCCGCCGTAGGCAGACCTGGCTCTCAAGAGAAGACAGGCTATGTGCAAACTGCCCACAAAAGGTGGAAACTGAGCTGCACTTCCTAACCTCCTGCCAAATGTATGACCATATTAGAGACACATATTTCCCCCAGATTACACAGACCAACAAAGAATTCGAAAACAAATCCAATTTTGATAAACTCCCATATCTACTGGGTGAAAAACCACAGTGTGCCATTACAGCAGCAATATTTGTGACATGTTGCCACAAGAAAAGGGCAACCAGTGAAGAACAATCACTATTGTAAATACAACCCATATTTATTTTTTATTTATTTTCAGTATTTGCACATAATTACAACACTGTATATAGCCATAGTATGACATTTGAAATGTCTCTATTCCTTTGGAAGTTTTGTGAGTGTAATGTTTACTGTCAATTTTGTATTATCTATTTCACTTACTTTGGCAATGGAAACATATGTTTCCCATGCCAATAAAGGCCTTTGAATTGAATTGAATTGAATTGAATTGAGAGAGAGAGAGAGAGAGAGAGAGAGAGAGAGAGAGGGAGAGAGAGAGAGAGAGAGAGAGGGAGAGAGAGGGAGAGAGAGAGAGAGAGAGAGAGAGAGAGAGAGAGAGAGAGAGAGAGAGAGAGAGA
>NC_140021.1:4995073-5025142 GCF_964263955.1 Coregonus lavaretus
TACAGGCCCTAGTTTTGTCGCACCTGGACTACTGTTCAGTCGTGTGGTCAAGTGCCACAAAAAGGGACTTAGGAAAATTGCAATTGGCTCAGAACAGGGTAGCACGGCTGGCCCTTGGATGTACAGCTCGGACACCCCACAAGACATGCCATCAAAGGTTCCTTCACAGTCTCCAAGTCCAGAACAAACTATGGGAGGCGCATAGTACTACATAGAGCCATGACTACATGGAACTCTATTCCACATCAGGTAACTGATGCAAGCAGTAAAAATAGATTTAAAAAACAGATACAAATACACCTTATGGAACAGCGGGGACTGTGAAGCAACACAAACATAGGCACAGACACATGCATTCACACACACAATAACATACGCACTATACACACACATACACATGGATTTTGTATTGTAGATATGTGGTAGTGGTGGAGTAGGGGCCTGAGGGCACACAGAGTGTTGTGAAATCTGTGAATGTATTGTAATGTTTTAAAAATTGTATAAACTACCTTAATTTTGCTGGACCCCAGGAAGAGTAGCTGCTGCCTTGGCAGGAACTAATGGGGATCTATAATAAATAGAAATACATAGGCCCTGAAATATGGGCCAGAGCTAAAGGTGAGGCCATCTCCATTACAAATGTCCACTCTACAGGAAGTAGGCCGTGTAAAAACATTAAACGATGGAGTGAGTAAAGAGAGAGAGAGAGGGGGAAGGTTTTCTTATAAGCCCTTGGGCTTCCAACCACACCTGCACACCGTTTATAAAAAAAAAAAATGTTTTACCTGTATTGTTGTCTATCCCTTGTTTTCTCTGGTGAAAATAAATTAAACTTTTTAAAAAAGGAGGGAGAGGAGGGAGAGGAGAGAGAGGAGGGAGAGGAGGGAGAGGAGAGGAGAGGAGAGGAGAGGAGAGGAGAGGAGAGGAGAGGAGAGGAGAGGAGAGGAGAGGAGAGGAGAGGAGAGGAGAGGAGAGGAGAGGAGAGGAGAGGAGAGGAGAGGAGAGGAGAGGAGAGGAGGGAGGGAGAGGAGGAAGAGGAGGGAGAGGAGAGAGAGGAGAGAAGAGAGAGGAGGGAGAGGAGGAAGAGGAGGGAGAGGAGGGAGAGGAGGGAGAGGAGGGAGAGGAGAGGAGAGGAGGGAGAGGAGAGAGAGGAGGGAGAGGAGAGAGAGGAGGGAGAGGAGAGGAGGGAGAGGAGGGAGAGGAGGAAGAGGTGGGAGAGGAGAGGAGAGAGAGGAGGGAGTGGAGGGAGAGTGGGGAGAGTAGGGAGAGGAGGAAGAGGAGGGAGAGGAGAGAAGGGAGAGGAGAGAGAGGAGGCAGAAGAGGGAGAGGAGAGGAGGAAGAGGAGAGAGAGGAGGGAGAGGAGGGAGAGGAGGGAGAGGAGGGAGAGGAGGGAGAGGAGAGGAGGAAGAGGAGGGAGAGTATGCAGAGGAGGGAGAGGAGGGAGAGGAGAGGAGGGAGAGGAGGGAGAGGAGAGGAGGGAGAGGAGGGAGAGGATGCAGAGGAGAGGAGAGAGAGGAGGGAGAGGAGGGAGAGTAGGGAGAGTAGGGAGAGGAGGGAGAGGAGGGTGAGGAGCGAGAGGAGGCAGAGGAGGGAGAGGAGAGGAGGGAGAGGAGGGAGAGGAGAGAGAGGAGGGAGAGGAGGGAGAGGAGAGGAGGGAGGGGAGGTAGAGGAGAGAGAGGAGGGAGAGGAGGGAGAGGAGAGGAGAGGAGGGAGAGGAGAGGAGAGGAGAGGAGGGAGGGAGAGGAGGAAGAGGAGGGAGAGGAGAGATAGGAGAGAAGAGAGAGGAGGGAGAGGAGGAAGAGGAGGGAGAGGAGGGAGAGGAGGGAGAGGAGGGAGAGGAGAGGAGAGGAGGGAGAGGAGAGAGAGGAGGGAGAGGAGAGAGAGGAGGGAGAGGAGAGGAGGGAGAGGAGGGAGAGGAGGAAGAGGTGGGGAGAGGAGGAGAGAGGAGGGAAGAGGAGGGAGAGTGGGGAGAGTAGGGAGAGGAGGAAGAGGAGGGAGAGGAGAGAAGGGAGAGGAGAGAGAGGAGGCAGAGGAGGGAGAGGAGAGGAGGGAGAGGAGGAAGGAGGGAGAGGAGAGGAGAGAGAGGAGGGAGAGGAGGGAGAGGAGGGAGAGGAGGGAGAGAGGGAGAGGAGAGGAGAGGAAGAGGAGGAGAGTATGCAGAGGAGGGAGAGGAGGGGGAGGAGAGGAGGGAGAGGAGGGAGAGGAGAGGAGGGAGAGGAGGAGAGGATGGAGAGGAGAGAGAGGAGGGAGAGGAGGGAGAGGAGGGAGGAGGAGGGAGAGGAGGAGGGAGTGGAGAGGAGGGAGAGGAGGGAGAGGAGGGAGAGGAGGGAGGGAGGGAGAGGAGAGGAGGAGGGAGAGGAGAGGGAGAGAGAGAGAGGGAGAGGTGTGAGAGGAGAGGAGGGAGAGGAGGAAGAGGAGGGAGAGGAGGAGAGGAGAGGAGAGGGAGAGGAGAGGAGGGAGAGGAGGAGGAGGAGGAGAGGCGAGAGGGAGGGAGGGCGAGAGAGGAGGGAGAGGAGGAGAGGAGGGAGAGGAGGGAGAAGAGGTAGGGATTATTGCGCCATCGCCTTTTGCGGACGTGTAATGGCACTTCATTTTAATTTAATGGTTTGTGTGTACTCCATGGAGGGAAATTGTTTCCATGTGGTTGTGTGCAGTAGTCTATTGAAAGAGTGAGAGCGAGAAGGGTGTATACATGGCAAATAAAACAGCCGTGGAGGCAATCGAATTTGTATTCACGCTAAAGTAGGCTAACCCAGTTAAAATACAGAAATCAAATAGCAGAAGCTGATATGTGGTATCGAGGCAGCCTCCTGTGGCGCTGGGATGCTCCTCTTCTTCAACGTGTTTTCCTGCCTCTATATCGTGTTTTGAAGGATTAGTAAGACATCACACCGGTTAAGGCCATGTTTATGTGAGGGATGTTACATGCAGTGAAAGCATCCAGCATGTCTGTTCTTTTAGAGTACTACTCTACCCGACGTTGGCTTCGGAGGTTGTTATTTCTTCCTTATCGCTTCGGAGACTGAGAATTCTATTACAGTACATATTTGGTTTATCACAGTCACACGCTCTTCTCTATGTTTATTCAGGAGTGTGTGCATTTGGGGGATTTGTCTATTTAAAAAATGAAGAGACCAACTCGTCCCCCCTTCTCCGTATTCTCCAGAAGAAAGCCATGTTTTCATAAAAGCCTAAGAGCTGAGAAATGACAAGTCACCTACATTTGTTATTTGACTCCCGGGGTTCACTGAGTTTCATTACAGACTCGAGGTAAAACAGGGAGACATTTGTTTCAGCAATTTGCTTAGGAACATTTGAATCTCAAATCTTTCTGTTTTCCGTCCGTGTGTACATGCTGGTGTGCGTGCATGCGTGTGCGTGCGTGTGTGTGCGCGTGTGTGCGCGTGTGTGTGTGTGTGTGTGTGTGTGTGTGTGTGTAGGAGAGGTGGTGGTGGTGGAGGATTAAGAAAAGGAGGAGTAGGGGAGAGATGGAGAGAGGTGATGAGGCTGGTCTATCAGCAGCACACTGGAGTAGCATCTCCATCCCCAGCCCCATCCCCAGCTCCATCCCCAGCCCCAGCTCCAGCCCCAGCTCCAGCCCCAGCCACTATGGTGGTCTTTTCATCCAGCCTGCTGCAGCATCTGCCAGAGGAGAGAGGAGCAGCTCTGTGCCCCAGTGCTGGGGTGCCCCCGCTGGGGCTGGAAGAAGGTGCCGGAGAGCCACAGCTTTCCCCCGTTAGCGCCCAGCCAGAGATGCCATCTGATACAAGTCTATCATAATGAAGGTCCAGCATGGGGCTAAATGAGTTTCCACCTCCGCCGCGCGAGGGGCTAATGACAAAACAGAACAGCTCCCCATGATCCGGGGCCGCCGGTAGGTTTAGTCAGGGCATATGGCACTTGCTTAAACTGCCTGGCTCCTCCATGGAGGGATGAGGAGGCTCTCCAGTTAAAGACACAGTGCCTCCCGGTCGCCACCAAGTCAAGTCAACATACACAGGCCCGGGCCGCACGGATAACCCGTCACTAAGCAACACAACAACAGTAACAGAAGCTACATTTCAGCTACTGCTGTTGAGATTTTTCTGGGCCCTCAGTTGAAGGTCTGATAGCTGCATTTTAATGTGTGTCTGACACGGGCAGAAATCAGTAATAGCTTTTGTAGATTTATATTCATTTGCGGGATTTAATGTGATTTAATGTGTCTTAAATGGCAGGCGATCAACACTGGAAACAAAATGGTTGTTGGAGGGGGGGGGGTGGGAGCTTAACAAGCACTACATTCTGATAGCTTACTTTATGGTCCCCAAGTTATCCAAATTAGCTTAAAGGATTGATCATTCTTCAATAATATAACACTGTTACTGAGCCCCTAAACTGTGACTTGTCTTTTTCTGGTTTTGTCAACCACTAAATAGGGGGCTTGGTTTTGGAAATTAAAACAAAATCGCATAACAAGGCATTTTAATTTGATTAATTCATTGTTGTGTTTCGATGCCGAGCAAAGGCAAGCCATGACGGTTCTACGTTATTTGTTCCACTGACTAATGACAATTTCCTTCACAATAACATCAGTAACAAACAGCCTCAGAGCGAGTTTTGCCTTGAAATCACAGGCAAGTCAAAGCCAAAGGGGAACAAAAAGCCTTGTCTTAATTCCACTATGAGGCTACTGGTGGCTGCAACTTTAAACGGGATAATTGGATGCTGCAAACTTAATTTAGCCTTCATTTTCCTTTGTGTGGCAGGCAGTTGAGGACACGGCCATGTTACAAACAAACCCTCATAAGAAGAATGAAGCGTCACCTCTCAATCTCCAAACTCAAGGCCGTTCCGGCTGAACACACACCACAAACAACCAAGCTATCTACAGTGGAAAGCAATCTTTGAACACTGTCTCCAAAGACAACTTCCCCTTTATATGTCAGGTAAGGTGACAGAGAATCCTAACTTGAGAGAATCTTGACTTTAGCCTCATTCCAAGCCTGAGTGAGTGAAGCAGGCCTGAACACCAAGCAGTGAAATGAACCATTGGAGCCCCCCACACGGACACGTCTGGGCCCCCGCTGTTGCTTGGTCTCCCCACCATAACCAGGGCTGGCATCAGTCTGGAGCTCTATGTTTCGGGATGGGTGACGGCCCTCCTCGCGGAGTCCCAGACACTCGCTCCCCAGCATTCCCACAGATGTCCCTCTCTAGCTTCCTCGTTCCTTCGCCCCACTCCACTTCCCCCTCAGAGCGGGTGATTGCTTGCAGCTGTGGCACATTGAGGAGATTTTAATATTATGCAGAAGATTAGAGCAAACTAACTACATTATTCTCCAATTACGCTCATTTCATCCAACTGACGTCTTTGTTATCTTCCGTTTTCCTCCATTAGCCTAATGTGAAAATTGGAAGGCGCTTAGGACTTGTTCCGATTGTTCCGCGGCAGCCTATTATTTCAATCATCTTTTATTGTAACTGTAAATAAAACGATTAGGGGCAGATCCAGCCGAGGAGGCTAGGGAGATTTCATTTTCGGGGATCTGCTTATCAACATTCTTGGAAGGTTTGGTGGATCTCGGCAGAGGCTCTATATTTCCCCTAAAACCCCCCTCCGATCCGAAGCCGCATTATGGTGGCAAATCTCAGTTTTTTAAGGAATTGCTATGCATCCTTGTCATAAATAAATAAATCAATTAGGTTTATGAGGAACGTACGCCTTCTAACAACCAACACGGGTTCAAATCACTTCGTCTCACACCCCTAAACCCCACTTAATATCCCGCAAAGCTGTGCACCAATTATTAGAAGTACATGTGTGAGTATTGTCAGTGGATGTTGCGGATGCACTGAGGTATAGTAATGTTAACTGGAGTGGAAGGAACAAAGCCCTCATGTAAGTCTGCATGTAAAGCCCTTGCCGAGCAGCTAGGCGTCTCATTGAATTGTGGGTGTTCTAAGCGGGGAGGGAAACACAATATTTCAGAGATGATTTCGGATCAGAATGCCATGGCTTCTTCCCATGTATCCCTATTTAGTTCTCTATTCATGTAACAAGTTCATTATCCACACAAATTACACTGCTCACCCATTTGCTCCGGTACTGCAGGAATACTTAGTGTATGTGATGTGAAAGGACCACCTCACATTGGGTAGAACAGAGCAATGTCTAGGGAAAGCAACCTGGCAGTGGTTCCTTTGAGGCCTCATCAGGGACGGACTGGACCAGAAATCGGCCCTGGCCTTTCTAACACACTGGCCCATTTGTTCCCTTGAGGCTCCCACATCAGCCCATTTCTTTGCCTAGAAAACCCCATCATTAGCAAAATAATTATAATTTTGCACAAACAAAACCCACATTTAGATCAGCCACTGGGCAAAAAATAGAACTGCCCATCAGGCATTTGCCCAAACTGCTTTATGGCCAGTCTGCCACTGGGCCTACTCTACGTTCTTACACCACTCTGTATCTCAAGGTAAGTTAGGAGAGAAGTGTCATCGGGCCTGCTCTGTAGGACAGTGAGACACTGAACCACAAATTCTCCTGAGTGGCGCAGTGGTCTAAGGCACTGCATCGCAGTGCTAGCTGTGCCACTAGAGATCCTGGTTTCGAAATCAGGCTCTGTCGTAGCCGGCCGCGACCGGGAGACCCATGGGGCGGCTCACAATTGGCCCAGTGTCGTCCAGGGTAGGGGAGGGAATGGCCGGCAGGGATGTAGCTCAGTTGGTAGAGCATGGTGTTTGCAATGCCAAGGTTGTGGGTTTGATTCCCACGGGGGGCCAGTATGAAAAAAATTATAATAATGTAAGTAAGTTGCTCTGGATAAGAGTGTCTGCTAAATGACTAAAATGTAATACACAATCTGAGAGTGATCCTGTCATAGAAAGATCTCGCCAAAAGGGATGGCTATAGAATGCATCAACACTGCCAGAGTTAAATGAAAGATGAAACCAGTTAAAGAACGTTCTCTAAACGGTCCCAATGGTAAAGATCCTATTAAATACGATAAATAAATCTTCAGCATTAATGTCCTCTCAAAAGATATGTATCTTAAACTTGCATTTATATGGCTGGTTGGGTTCCTTTCTAGCCCGTTAGCTGACACTGAGCCACACTTGATATTTGTAGGGGTTATGAATTGGCCTTGTTAAATAAGGAAAAGAAAGGGGTCTATGTGTTATTTCATTAACTCATTACACACCATAGTACACATTTAACATTGCTGTGACATTACATAGAAACCCCTTTGGGCTACGCAAGGCACCCTGTGGAATGTCTCTCTCTCTCTCTCTCTCTCGGATTGACTTCTATATTGTCTCTGGTAGCGGGGACGTAGTGTCCTCTCCTCCTCCAACCATCCAAACACCCTCCTGAATAACTGCTCCTAGATCGCATTGCAGAAAATCCAAATATGTAGACCTCATCCCTATCGGGGTTGGTCAGGTATGACGATAGTCTAAATTTTGGAAAATGACTGTGATCAAACTTGACCAGATCAGGTGACTTCAGAGAAAACCCAGCTTGACAAGCCTCTTCTGGACTGCATTACCCAGCGTATGTCAGAACAACACAGCTACTTAGACTCACTGTCTACACAACAATACATACAGCCTACCATTGTGCTCTGTTGAAGTAGTAGGAAACATGATTGTAGAACAGTACTTGACCATTAAAGGAGCTGGCTAGGGGGGACAGAAGCAGGCCTCACTGCATGGCTTCACTCACAGCATGACACATTCTCCAGAACCACAGAGAGAGACTGAGACAGAGAGAGAGAGAGAGAGAGAGAGAGAGAGAGAGAGAGAGAGAGAGAGAGAGAGAGAGAGAGAGAGAGAGAGAGAGAGAGAGAGAGAGAGAGAGAGAGAGAGAGAGAGAGAGAGAGAGAGAGAGAGAGAGAGAGAGAGAGAGAGAGATTGGACGGCAGTCCCAACAGAACAGTAACTGTGAGACTGAGACCATCACAGCCAAAGGCTCTCAGAAACCCCTGTTCTCAAGGTGTGCCCATCCACTGGAACCTGACGGAGCTCACAGGGGAGCGGAGGGGACAGCCACAGTGGATGAGTGTTAAAAACACATAAAGAGTGTTATGTGGGTGAGTGTTAAAGCATAAGTCAATTTCCTGTTCATGGTTCATGTCCTGCCTCTGAGAATTTCACAACACCGCTAGTCCAGTGATTGAAATGAATGTATGGGTTGGTGTAGCTACAGAGCATTGCTGTGTTGCATTGTGTGTCATAGATTGTGCTGTATCCTTTCACACGTATTGATGACTAGTGAGCTCTTGTCTAGTTAGTTTGGAACTCTGAATATGACATGCCTCTTGACCTGCACTTGCAATAAGTTAACCATGAGGCATAAGAAACCGTATTAACCATAGAGGCATAACAAACTGTAGGGAAATGCAATACCAACCACATAAAGCATAGGAACTAAACACCTGTTTCAGCACGTTAGTGTCTGCCACAAATATGTTCAATCATACTTAGAACGGACTAGTTTTGTAATACCAATGGCATTTACTGTAAGAGTGGCTAAAGTAGCACGTGTCTTGAAGTTTAGCCATCGATCATACATTGTTGTGATGTCACTTAGCAAAGTGTTTGTCCTGGCATAGCATGAGGCACTTGTTACAACCGTCAACAAAACGGCTGGAAGATCCCCAGTAAATATGAATGTCTTCTGTCTGGATGCTAGTATTTATAGTGGAAACTTGTGTGAGATCAGCTCAACCCCCCCCCCCCCTCCTCCTCTCCTCTCCTCTCCTCTCCTCTTCCTCTCCTCTCCTCTCCTCTCCTCTCCTCTCCTCTCCTCTCCTCTCCTCTCCTCTCCTCTCCTCTCCTCTCCTCTCCTTCCCCCCCTCTCCTCTCCTCCCCCTCCTCTCCTTCCCCCCTCTCCTCCCCCCCCTCTCCTTCCCCCCTCCTCTCCTCTCCTCCCCCCTCCTCTCCGTTCCCCCTCTCTTCTCCTCCCCCTCCTCTCCTTTCCCCCCTCCTCTCCTCCTCTCCTTTCCCCCTCTCCTCTCCTCCCCCTCCTCTCCTTTCCCCATCTCCTCTCCTCCTCCCTCTCTTCTTTCCCCCCTCCTCTCCTTCCCCCCCTCTCCTCTCCTCCTCCCTCTCTCCTTTTCTCCCCCACTCCTCTCCTCCACCTCCTCTCCCCCTCGTAGATATGAGTCAAAAACAGATCATATTACTGCAGGTGGCTATGGGAAGAACTCTGGCAGGAATGTCTTGACAACATAAATCTCAGTAATTGCAAGGTATTGATCTGATAACTAATGTGGAGGACCTCGGGGGCGACACCCCCTTTTTGACTTCGCCCCATTTTTCACACTTTTATCTGACACCGAGAGGAGCGAGAGTCATGACACACACACACGGACTGACGTTGACGTTTTCAAAGTCTGGCTGGATTTCCAAGACACGCTGACACGTTCATGGAAAAAGTGAGGACATCAAAGTGGAAACTTCGAATCTGTTTTGACTGTTTTGACTTTTGTCTGTTTATATAGAAGAACTCAGTGGACCTGTGACATTGATGTTACTCCACTTGATAAGACAATGCCATTGTTCTTTCAAAGACTCAAAATCCATACTGTAAAGCATTGCCATAAAGATAGAAGCGTTGGTGTATGAAAGAAAAGTATTTAATTTAGCCTAGGTTGTGATCCATACAGTATAGCCTGTGGCCTAGGATGTCTTCTGCCATATATAGTATTAAATATGGTTTTGAAAACCCTCTTTATGTTCCCCCTCTGTCTATCTGGCTGTATTTGTTATTGTTTACATGTAGCCACGCTAAATACCATAAGCACCAGGAGGATTCTGGGAGTGCTGAACTCCGCCACCCTGGGCCAAGGGTGACATCACCTCCCACAGACAGATCCATCTCGCCCTCCAGCGTTAGGGGGATGTGGGGGTGGAAGAGGGAGATAGGGGGGTGGGGCTCCAGGTTCCCCTACCTGTCTACCTGGCCAGGTGTGCTCCTAGTATACCCCCACCTCCTCTGAATAATGGATCCTGTGATGGGGTGAAAAATGACATGGTCGACACTGGAAACGGGATAAGAGGAGCAGGCCTAGTCGAGGTGAGCTGTTCCCACACATCTCATAGTGCTGCTGACAGTCACCCACTAACATGGGGAATAGTAGCTCACCCACTAACATGGGAATCCCAAACTGGCTTTGCCATAAAGATAAAGAGACAGAGACATATCATATTTTAAGATCTACAAATGACCTTGACTTGGCAGTTGAGATAAGATGTATTCACCATTAAAAGACAAAGTGTCTGTGGTCTATACTGTTATTCAACCTATATTTTGGACAAGGAGATCTGCACTACTCTCTAATACAGTAGTTCCCAACCTTTTCTGAACTGTGGCACACCTTGATGGGATAAAACATTCTGTGGCACACCTAAACTTTTCCTAATAATTTATTTAGTTGTAATGACTTCCATCTCATCTGATCCATACTGACAAACAGTTTTCACAGATGAAATAAAAAAAATAAAAAAAATATTTTCATGATGGTTATTTAGTGGGCCTGGCTCTACGAAGCGGCTAAAGGGGGCTTAACCCTCTCAGTTCAAACTTTAGCCCCTCAGTTTTAGTTTTTTATGTCCCTATAAAAAAATAGCAAAAAAGTTAAAATGATTGAGTGACAGGTTGATGCAAATGTTTTTTATTTATCTCCACTCTGCTGGGCGCACGGTGGAGGGAGGGAGGGAGGGCTATGGAAAGCCACTGGCCGGTTAGGTATGACTCCCTTGGGTTTCTATAAAAAAACAGGAAAAAAGGCTTCTCTTCTCTCATCTCTGTGGTAGGCTAAGTGAATATTGTATTTGTATTTGTATAGTATTTGTATTTATTATGGATCCCCATTAGCTGCTGCCAAAGCAGCAGTTACTCTTCCTGGGGTCCAGCTAAATTAAAGCATTTATACAAAACATTACAATACATTCACAACAGATTTCACAACACATTAAGTGTGTTCCATCAGGCCACTACTCTACCACATATCTACAACACAGAATCCATGTGTATGTGTGTGTAGTGCATATGTTATCGTGTGTGTGTATGCATGTGATGCGCCTCCGCCTGTAATATTTGATTTTGATTTATAAGGGCGGGGTCAAGTTTACAGTTGAAGCTGCTTCACTCTTAGTTAACTAGTTGTAAAAAGCGTTAAGTGTTATTCGCCTTAGCCTATTTAGCTAGCTTTAATCAGATAATCTGCCATGATAGATTTCAGAAATTGGCTTCGCCAAAGTACCCAAACAAAGGAAAAGGAGAGCGATGAGCAGTAGCAGCAGCATCAAACCACCGAGGCCACCAATGCGATGATGCTGCCGAGCTCCAGCTATCTCAGTGTGCAAAGCCTACCCATCCGCAAGCAGCCTCCACCTCCACCTCCGACTGTTGATGATGATCTTGGAACAGAGGAGCCAGCCCGGGTAAGCCTAGAATCCTACCCGCGCTGCAGGTTTTCTGTCCACAAATGTTCAGTTAATAGCAACTGGTTCATAGGAAGAGAGTAGCTGGAAGACTCAGTTACTGCAGATGCAGCATTTTGTTTCCCATGTCGAAAGTTCTGTGTTGGGTCCAATGCTAACGCAGACAAGGCCTTCACCCAAGCTGGGTATTCTAACTGGAAGAATGCTATTGATATTTCCAAAGGATTTGACGCACCACCACCAGCTCCAAGCAAACAACAAAGTTCTGTAAGTACATACTGTATCTCCAGTAATACGTGTTGGACAGTGCAGCAGGACAGAGGAGAAGAGACTGAGTATTGATCTGACCCGTAATAACAAGAGCACAATACACGGTACTCACGAGACCAACAGACATGGGACAATAATCGACAAGGACAATGGGGAACAGAGTGCACATATATACAAATACTAATCAGGGGGAATGGAAAACGCTCCTCTGGGCCGTACCCCTCCCAGTCGATGAGGTACTCCCTGCCCGACGCCTCGAATCCAGGACTTCATGGACCGAGTACGCCGGACCTCCCTCAATGTCCAGAGGAGGAGGCGGTGTGTCACTGGGTCCAGCCTCAGCGAGGGGACCAGGCACCACTGGCCTGAGGAGAGACACATGAAAAGTCGGGTTAATGCAGTAATCAGCAGGGAGTCATTAACCCTCCTCATGACTTTAAACGGCCCCACAAACCGTAATCTTAGCTTCCGGCAGGGCAAGCGGAGGGGCAGGTTCCGGGTGGAGAGCCAGACCTGGTCGCCTGGAGAGAAAACAGGTGCCTCACTGTATTGGAGGTCGACATGTTCCTTGTGCCAACGCACGGCCCGCTGGAGACGAGTGTGCGCAGCGTTCCAGATCTCCTCAATGCGCCAAAACCACTCGTCCACCACAGGGGCCTCGGTCTGGCTCGGATGCCAAGGTGCCAGGGCCGGCTGATACCCCAACACGCACTGGAAAGAGTGAGATTAGTGGAGGAGTGGCAGAGGGAATTCTGCGCGTACTCAGCCCAAGGTAGAAAATCCGCCCACTCCCCCGGCCGGTCCTGACAGTAACACCTCAGGAACCTCCCCACTTCCTGATTGACCCTCTACACCTGCCCATTAGCTTGGGGACGGTACCCGGAGGTGAGACTGACCGTGACCCCTAGGCGTTCCATGAGCGCTTTCCATAAGCATGAGGTGAACTGAGGACCACAGTCTGACACAATGTCCTCCGGGATCCCGTAGTGCCGGAAGACGTTTGTAAAAAGAGCCTCCACGGTTTGCATGAGCCCAGGCAGAGGAAGGAGGCAATAAGCTTTGGAAAACCATCCACAATGACGAGAACGGTGGGGTTCCACTGGGAGGGGGGAAGGTCAGTGACAAAGTCCACCGAGAGATGAGACCAGGGTTGTTCTGGAACCGGCAGGGGAAGGAGTTTTCCATAAGGGAGGTGTCTGGATGTATTAGACTGAGCATAGATGGAGCAAGAAGAGAGGTAAACCTGGACGTCCCTAGCCAAGGTGGGCCACCAGTACTTCTCAGTCAGGCAGGAGATGGTACGGCCTATCCCAGGATGACCCGACACAGGCGCTGTGTGCACCCAGGAAAGGAGGCAGTCCCGCACACCCGTGGGCACGTAGGTGTGGTTCTCCGGGCACTGTGCAGGTGCGGGTTCTGTACGCAGTGCCTGCCGTATGTCGGCGTCCACGTCCCACACCACTGGTGCGATGATACCTCCTCGCCTATTAGTGGATAGAGGGCAGGTCGGGGAGAAATGACCCCTTTCTCCACCATAGGAGCAGAGGCCCAGATTCCTCCTTCTCCTACACTCTGCCTCGGGCAGAGTCCACCTCCATCGGCTCTAGCCACGGAGCAGGTGTAGCCATGGGCTCCGGATTCTGCGCAGGTCTTCACCGGGACCGCAGGAGGTTGTCCAACCGGATCGCCATGCTGATGAGCTGGTCGAGTGACAGGTTGTCATCACCGCAGGTTAACTCCATCTGTACTTCCTCCTGCAGTCCGCTGCGGAAATCGGTGACCAGAGCCGACTTGTTCCATCCGGTGGAGGCCGCGATGGTCAGAAACTCCAGGGTGAACTCCGAGGTGGTCCTAGATCCCTGGCGTAGTCAGAGTAGATGCTAACCCCCCTCTCAGCCCTCCACAGGATGATCAAACACCGAGCGGATGAGGAGGTTGAAGCGCTCGTAGGACTCGACCTCGGGTCAGTCCATCTCCCAGACCGCGGCACCCCAGTCAGGGCCTGTCCGGTCAGTGCCGAGATGACTGTGAAAACCCTGTCTCTCCCGGAGACAGCCTTGGCGTAGCGAGCGAGGTACAGGTTGTATTGCAGAAGGAATCCCTTGCATCTCACTGGCGCGCCGTTGAAGCGCTCTGGGAGGGACAGGGTTATTCCGCGGACCGGCTCGGATGGGACAGAAGCAGGTAGTGGTGGTGTGGGAGCTGGTGTCGAAACCGGTGCTGGAGACTGGAGGGACTGCACTTTCACCTCCAACCGCAGGATGGTTGCCAGCACGCTGTCCATGGCCCTGCCGAGTCTGGAGAGACAGTCCTCGTGATGCTGGACTGTCTCTACGATGGTCGCCAGCTCTGCCTTTCCCGCTGTCTCCATTTCTATGGGTAGATTTCTGTCACATTGTATAATGATTAGAAGACAGGCGCAGGAATACGTATTAGGGTTTTTATTTACTCCACCCATTCAAGGTATGTCATGAAAAATGAAGCTCAAAACAAACACACACATATATATATATATATAAAACAAAGGGATGTAACCCAAACAAAAGAGCGTAACCTCGACACAATACACAGGATGAGACCCGTAATAACAAGAGCACAATACATGGTACTCGTGAGACCAACGGACATGAGACAATAATCGACAAGGACAATGGGGAACAGAGGGCACATATATACACATACTAGTCAGGGGGAATGGGAACCAGGTGTGCATAATGAGACAAGACCGTCCGGGGTTGGTGGTAATGATCCATGTCAGTGACGCCTAGAAGGCCAGTGACGTAGACCTCCGGAGCTGGTGAACGGAATGAGCAGCAGTACCAGGGGGATCCGTGACATACACATACATTCTATTATGGTTTTCTTAGTAGCCGATTGGTTTTCATTGCTGTAAATGGAACTGTACATATTAGAAACGTGTTTATGATAGGCTGGCATTGCTTAATTGATTATGTGGGTTGAATTTGATTCACAGAAGTGTATTGTGCCATATCACAATGTGTTGCTGAACTCATGCGAGTGACATGATTTTCCATGTTTGAAGCAGGCCTGTATACTGTAGGCCTATTTATTATTTTGTCAAGACAGCTGGGTATGGCTGCATCTCACTGTAGTAGGCTGTAGGCTGTGTTTCTCCATTCACCTTTTGTTTGCTGCGTTTGTTTATTGTTAATGTAACTAGCCTAAATATAGATTGTGTCATGCCTTTATCGATCTGACATTTTATTTACTAGGCCTACTACTTGGTACCACTGTTTTATTCTGTTCGCATTCATTCACATTCAGATTTGTGTCTGAATAGCCAAACTGCTATTCAGTATTTTTGTTTGCATGCATGAATAACCGGGCTACTACTTTCAGCATTTAGTTTGCATTATTTTGGTAAGACTGCAGTGTGTACGTCTGCATTCACAAGGGCTGTTTGTAATAGGTGAATTGCCCTATCTATTTTTTAGCCTATTTTCATTACCAAAACGGCCTCGCTGTAGGGCGCTGTCCATTGTGCTGATACAGCACAGCAGAGATGATCTCGGAGTCTCTGCATTTTAACTTTATGCTTATTGTGGTATAGCGTGATTATATAAGCATAATTCAATATAATTCCAATGCAAGAACCCCCAAAACTCCTGAGATGTGTGCAAACCTGGTGGCCAATTGCAAGAAACGTCTGACCTCTGTGATTGCCAACAAGGGTTTTGCCACCAAGTACTAAGTCATGTTTTGCAGAGGGGTCAAATACTTATTTCCCTCATTAAAATGCAAATCAATTTATAACATTTTTGACGTGTTTTTCTGGATGTTTGTTTTGTTTTTCTGTCTCTCACTGTTCAAATAAACCTACCATTAAAATTATAGACTGATCATTTCTTTGTCAGTGGGCAAACGTACAAAATCAGCAGGGGATCAAATACTTTTTTCCCTCACTGTATATATATAAAAAAAACATGGGGCATTGGAAGTGATGCAGCCAATTACATTGATGGAAGTTACAATCTATCTGCAATATTAAACTGACCCCCCCCCCCCCCCCCCCCCCCCCCAAAAAAAAAGTAAAATGTTGTGTCTGCAAACTTAATGACTGAGTTGGAGGCGTGCATGGCTACGCAGTCATGTGTGATCAGGGAGTACTTCAGCGAAGTGGAGATGTTGTTTCCTACCTTCACCACCTAGGGGCGGCCTGTCAGGTAGTCCAGGACCCAATTGCACAGGGCGGGGTTGAGACCCAGGGCCTCAAGCTTGATGATGAGCTTGGAGGGTACTATGGTGTTGAATGCTGAGCTATAGTCAATGAACAGCATTCTTACATGGGTATTCCTCTTGTCCAGATGGGATAGGGCAGTGTGCAGAGTGATGGCGATTGCATCATCTGTGGACCTATTGGGGTGGGATGCAAATTGAAGTGGGTCTAGGGTGACAGGTAAGGTGGAGGTGATATGATCCTTGACTAGTCTCTCAAAGCACTTCATGATGACAGAAGTGAGTGCTATGGGGCGATAGTCATTTAGTTCAGTTACCTTTGTATTCTTGGGTACAGGAACAATGGTGGCCATCTTGAAGCATGTGGGGACAGCAGACTGGGATAGGGAGAGATTGAATATGTCCGTGAACACACAAGCCAGCTAGTCTGCGCATGCTCTGAGGACGTGGCTAGGAATGCATTCTGGGCCCTCAGCCTAGCGAGGGTTAACACGTTTAAATGTCTTACCATGTCGGCCACGGAGAAGGAGAGCCCACAGTCCTTGGTAGCTGGCCGCGTCGGTGGCACTGTGTTATCCTCAAAGCGGGCAAAGAACTTGTTTAGCTTGTCTGGCAGCAAGACGTCGGTGTCCGCGACGTGGCTGGTTTTACTATTGTAGTCCGTGATTGTCTGTAAACCCTGCCACTTACGTCTCGTGTCTGAGCCGTTGAATTGCGACTCCACTTTGACTCGATATTCACATTTTGCCTGTTTGATTGCCTTGCGGAGGGAATGACCACTCTGTTTGTATTCTGCAATATTCTCCGTCACCTTGCCATGGTTAAATGCGGTAGTTCGTGCTTTCAGTTTCGCACGAATGCTGCCATCTATCCACGGTTTCTGGTTAGGGTAGGTTTTAATAGTCACAGTGGGTACGACATATCCTATACACTTCCTTATAAACCCACTCACTGAATCAGCGTATACGTCTATATTATACTCAGAGACTACCCGGAACATATCCCAGTCCGCGTGATCAAAACAATCTTGAAGCGTGGATTCCGATTTGTCAGACCAACGTTGAATAGTCCTAAGTATGGGTGCTTCCTGATTGAGTTTCTGCCTATAGGAAGGGAGGAGCAAAATGGAGTCGTGGTCAGATTTGCCAAAAGGAGGGCGGGGGAGGCACTTGTATGCATAGCGGAAATTAGTACAACAATGGTCCAGCGTTTTTCCAGCGCGACTGCTACTGTCAATATGCTGATAGAATTTAGGTAGCCTTTTACTCAAATTTGCTTTGTTAAAATCCCCAGCTACAATAAATGCAGCCTCAGGATATACAGTGGGGAAAAAAAGTATTTAGTCAGCCACCAATTGTGCAAGTTCTCCCACTTAAAAAGATGAGAGAGGCCTGTAATTTTCATCATAGGTACATGTCATCTATGACAGACAAACTGAGAATTTTTTTCCAGAAAATCACATTGTAGGGTTTTTAATGAATTTATTTGCAAATTATGGTGGAAAATAAGTATTTGGTCAATAAAAAAATTTCTCAATACTTTGTTATATACCCTTCGTTGGCAATGACACAGGTCAAACGTTTTCTCTAAGTCTTCACAAGGTTTTCACACACTGTTGCTGGTATTTTGGCCCATTCCTCCATGCAGATCTCCTCTAGAGCAGTGATGTTTTGGGGCTGTCGCTGGGCAACACCGACTTTCAACTCCCTCCAAAGATTTTCTATGGGGTTGAGATTTGGAGACTGGCTAGGCCACTCCAAGACCTTGAAATGCTTCTTACGAAGCCACTCCTTCGTTGCCCGGGCGGTGTGTTTGGGATCATTGTCATGCTGAAAGACCCAGCCACATTTAATCTTCAATGCCCTTGCTGATGGAAGGAGGTTTTCACTCAAAATCTCACGATACATGGCCCCATTCATTCTTTCCTTTACACGGATCAGTCGTCCTGGTCCCTTTGCAGAAAAACAGCCCCAAAGCATGATGTTTCCACCCCCATGCTTCACAGTAGGTATGGTGTTCTTTGGATGCAACTCAGCATTCTTTGTCCTCCAAACACGACGAGTTGAGTTTTTACCAAAAAGTTATATTTTGCTTTCATCTGACCATATGACATTCTCCCAATCCTCTTCTGGATCATCCAAATGCACTCTAGCAAACTTCAGACGGGCCTGGACATGTACTGGCTTAAGCAGGGGGACACGTCTGGCACTTCAGAATTTGAGTCCCTGGCGGCGTAGTGTGTTACTGATGGTAGGCTTTGTTACTTTGGTCCGAGCTCTCTGCAGGTCATTCACTAGGTCCCCCCGTGTGGTTCTGGGATTTTTGCTCACCGTTCTTGTGATCATTTTGACCCCACGGGGTGAGATCTTGCGTGGAGCCCCAGATCGAGGGAGATTATCAGTGGTCTTGTATGTCTTCCATTTCCTAATAATTGCTCCCACAGTTGATTTCTTCAAACCAAGCTGCTTACCTATTGCAGATTAAGTCTTCCCAGCCTGGTGCAGGTCTACAATTTTGTTTCTGGCATCCTTTGACAGCTCTTTGGTCTTGGCCATAGTGGAGTTTGGAGTGTGACTGTTTGAGGTTGTGGACAGGTGTCTTTTATACTGATAACAAGTTCAAACAGGTGCCATTAATACAGGTAACGAGTGGAGGACAGAGGAGCCTCTCAAAGAAGAAGCTACAGGTCTGTGAGAGCCAGAAATCTTGCTTGTTTGTAGGTGACCAAATACTTATTTTCCATCATAATTTGCAAATAAATTCATTAAAAATCCTACAATGTGATTTTCTGGATTCTTTTTCCTCATTTTGTCTGTCATAGTTGACGTGTACCTATGATGAAAATTACAGGCCTCTCTCATCTTTTTAAGTGGGAGAACTTGCACAATTGGTGGCTGACTAAATTCTTTTTTCCCCCACTGTATAGTTTACAGTTTGCATAAAGTCCAGTGAAGTTCCTTGAGGGCCGTCGTGGTATCGGCTTGAGGGGGGATATACACGGCTGTAACAATAACCGAAGATAATTATCTTGGGAGATAATACGGTTGGCATTTGATTGTGAGGAATTCTAGGTCAGGTGATCAAAATGACTTGAGTTCCTGTGTGTTGTTACAATTACACCATGAGTCGTTAGTCATGAAACATACCCCCCCACCCTTCTTCTTCCCGGAGACATGTTTATTCCTGTCAGCGAGATGTACTGAGAACCCAGATGGATGTATGGATGGGGACAGTATACCCCGAGAGAGCCATGTTTTCGTGAAACAGAGTATGTTACAATTCCTGATGTCCATCTGGAAAGCAACCCTTGCCCTGAACTCGTCCACTTTGTTGTCTAGGGACTGGACATTAGCAAGTAATATACTCGTAAGCGATGGGTAGTGTGCACGCCTCCTAAGTCTGACTAGAAGACCGCTCCAACTCCCTCTCCTCCGGCAGTGTTGTTTTGGGTCGGCCTCTGGAATCAGTTCAAATGCCCTGGGTGGTGCAAACCAAGGATCCGCTTCGGGAAAGACGTATTCCTGGTCGTAGTGCTGTTAAGTTGACGCCGCTCTGATATCCAATAGGTCTTCCCGGCTGTATGTAATAACACTTAAAAAATGTTGGGCTAACAATGTAAGAAATAATACATTAAAAAAACAAAATACTGCAAAGTTTCGTAAGGACAAGAAGCGAGACAGCCTTCTCTGTCGGCGCCATTGTATGTATATAAAAAAACAGAGGCCCATTATTGAAAGTGAATGAGCTTAAATGACAAGACTAACATCAGAAGACATTCAGTCATCCACAAAGCCATGCTCCATTTATTACTATGGCTATGGTATGGCCTCATCAGACTTGCCTGTGCTAATGGTTCTAACAGGTAAATATTATTTTGCTCGTGATGCGCGCCCCTCAAATGCTACAAATGTAACAACAGCTCCAGCGCACCAGACTTGAAACAAGGATAAAGGTGTAACCATGTGCCATTCAATGTATTATCTGAGCGGCACTGCTGCTCCCAAGTCAAAATCCCACGTTCATTCATGTGCCATTCAATGTATTATCTGAGCGGCACTGGTGCTCCCAAGTCAAAATCCAACGTTCATTCATGTGCCATTCAATGCATTATCTGAGCGGCACTGGTGCTCCCAAGTCAAAATCCCACGTTCATTCATGTGCCATTCAATGTATTATCTGAGCGGCACTGGTGCTCCCAAGTCAAAATCCCACGTTCATTCATGTGCCATTCAATGTATTATCTGAGTGGCACTGGTGCTCCCAAGTCAAAATCCCACGTTCATTCTACAGGTCATGTTTATAAGTGTGTAATTTTTTAAAATCAAGATTAAGAAAAGTTTAATGGTACACCTGAGAGTTCCTCAAGGCACACCGCAGCAGACTGGTTGAAAACCGCTACTCTAATAAACTGGCTGACAGGACTGACATCAGAGTACATTCAGTCATCCAACCACACAAGTACCTGTTATTAATCACCAGCTAAACTGGTGCATAAGATACAAAATCATTCACTGAGGATAGAACATATTATCCCCGGACATAAGCCTCGAAAACATAAACATCTTTAATTCTTACCCCATTTGTCTTTTATTCAGCCTGGGTTGTGACTGGGTCGGCTGTGAGTTGACTGGGTCCAGGCCTCACATGGTGTCCATTACGTTAAGTAAGAAAATGTTGATGATTTAAGTCGGCCATCTTACTGTTGATCACATACTTCACTTAAGGCCTTGTTAATCTAGCAGGCAGACCGTGGTGCCTGTTTGCACTTTTTCTATTTGTTTGTTTCTATTACTTCATAGTCTGGCCACCATGTATCAGACAGCCAGGGAACAGCCAGGGAAGGGCCAGGGAACAGCCAGGGAACAGCCAGGGAAGAGCCAGGGAACAGACAGGGAACAGCCAGGGAAGAGCCAGGGAACAGACAGGGACAAGCCAGGGACCAGTCATGTAACAGACAGGGAAGAGACAGGGAAGAGACAGGGAAGAGACAGGGAAGAGACAGGGAAGAGCCAGGGAAGAGCCAGGGAAGAGACAGGTAACAGACAGGGAACAGACAGGGAAGAGACGGGGAAGAGACAGGGAAGAGAGAGAAGAGCCAGGGAACAGACAGGGAACAGACATGGAACAGACAGAGAACGTCTTGACTGGTTGTAAGTTTCTACCCCCCCCCCCCTCCATCATCCCCCCATAAAAAATAAGAGAAAAAAATAAGTGGTTGTCCCATTGGCCATCATAAGTTGAATGCACCAATTTGTAAGTCGCTCTGGATAAGAGCGTCTGCTAAATGACTCTCTGGATAAGAGCGTCTGCTAAATGACTCTCTGGATAAGAGCGTCTGCTAAATGACTCTCTGGATAAAGCGTCTGCTAAATGACTCTCTGGATAAGAGTGTCTGCTAAATGACTCTCTGGATAAGAGCGTCTGCTAAATGACTCTCTGGATAAGAGCGTCTGCTAAATGACTCTCTGGATAAAGCGTCTGCTAAATGACTCTCTGGATAAGAGTGTCTGCTAAATGACTCTCTGGATAAGAGCGTCTGCTAAATGACTCTCTGGATAAGAGCGTCTGCTAAATGACTCTCTGGATAAAGCGTCTGCTAAATGACTCTCTGGATAAGAGCGTCTCCTAAATGGCGTAAATGTAAATGTAAGGGATCAGCCATCCACAGATCAAATCAAATGAAATTGTATTTATCACATGTGCCGAATACAACAGGTGTAGACTTTGTAACACAAATAGTAACACAATAAATAACAATAATGAGGCTATATACAAGGAGTGCCGGTACCGAGTCAATGTGCATGACATTCCCTCCTAAGGCTGATTCAATAGAGTCTGTATTGGAGTATTCATATAGTATCACATACAGTTGAAGTCAGAAGTTTACATACACTTAGGTTGGAGTCATTAAAACTTGTTTTTCAACCACTCAACAAATTTCTTTTTAACAAACTATGGTTTTGGCAAGTCGGTTAGGACATCTACTTTGTGCATGACACAAGTAATTTTTCCAACAATTGTTTACAGACAGATTATTTAACTTATAATTCACTGCATCACAATTCCAGTGGGTCAGAAGTTTACATACACTAAGTTGACTGTGCCTTTAAACAGCTTGGAAAATTCCAGAAAATGATGTCATGGCTTTAGAAGCTTCTGATAGGCTAATTGACATAATTTGAGTCAATTGGAGGTGTACCTGTGGATGTATTTTAAAGGCCTACCTTCAAACTCAGTGCCTCTTTGCTTGACATCATGGGAAAATCAAAAGAAATCAGACAAGACCTCAGAAAAAAAATTGCAGACCTCCACAAGTCTGGTTCATCCATGGGAGCAATTTCCAAACGCCTGAAGGTACCACGTTCATCTGTACAAACAATAGTACGCAAGTATAAAAACCATGGGACTACGCAGCCGTCATACCGCTCAGGAAGGAGACGCGTTATGTCTCCTAGAGATGAACGTACTTTGGTGTGAAAAGTGCAAATCAATCCCAGAACAACAGCAAAGGACCTTGTGAATATGCTGGAGATAACAGGTACAAAAGTATCTATATCCACAGTAAAACGAGTCCTATATCGACATAACCTGAAAGGCCGCTCAGCAAGGAAGAAGCCACTGCTCTAAAACCGCCATTAAAAAACCAGACTATGGTTTGCAACTGCACATGGGGACAAAGATCATACTTTTTGGAGAAATGTCCTCTGGTCTGATGAAACAAAAATAGAACTGTTTGGCCATAATGACCATTGTTATGTTTGGAGGAAAAAGGGGGTAGGCTTGCAAGCCGAAGAACACCATCCCAACCGTGAAGCACAGGGGTGGCAGCGTCATGCTGTGGGAGTGCTTTGCTGCAGGACGGACTGGTGCACTTCACAAAATAGATGGCATCATGAGGAAGGTATATTATGTGTGATATATTGAAGCAACATCTCAAGACATCAGTCAGGAAGTTAAAGCTTGGTCGCAAATAGGCCTTCCAAATGGACAATGACCCCAAGCATACTTCCAGAGTGGCCATCACAAAACCCTGACCTCAAATCTATAGAAAATGTGTGGGTGTCACGATCGTTAACGGAAGATACGGACCAAGGCGCAGCGTGATAAGCGTACATTTTATTAAGTACTAAACTCACAACAAAACAACAAACAAACGAAACGTGAAGTCCTAGGTTACACAAAACAAACCTTAACGGAACAAGATCCCACCCCGACTAGTGCCAAACAGGCTGCCTAAGTATGGTCCCCAGTCAGAGACAACGAGATACAGCTGCCTCTGATTGGGAACCACCCTGGCCAACATAGATCTAAACGATCTAGCACATCAACATAGAAAATATAACACAGAAACTACACACCCTGGCTCAATATTTCAGAGACCCCAGAGCCAGGGCGTGACAGTGGGCAGAACTGAAAAAGCGTGTGCGAGCAAGGAGGCCTACAAACCTGACTCAGTTACACCAGCTCTGTCAGGAGGAATGGGCCAAAATTCACCCAACTTATTGTGGGAAGCTTGTGGAAGGCTACCTGAAACGTTTGACCCAAGTTAAACAATTTAAAGGCAATGCTACCAAATACTAATTGAGTGTATGTAAACTTCTGACCCACTGGGAATGTGATGAAAGAAATAAAAGCTGAAATAAATCATTCTCTCTACTATTATTCTGACATTTCACATTCCTAAAATAAAGTGGTGATCCTAACTGACCTAAGACAGGGAATCTTTACTAGGATTAAATGTCAGGAATTGTGAAAAACTGAGTTTAAATGTATTTGGCTAAGGTGTATGTAAACTTCTGACTTCAACTGTACATACAGTACATTTCCGCACATGGTCAAATGAAATTACAGAATGGCTTTGGGTATTGCATAAATAACACAGAGAATCCTCACATTTATTGATGCTCCCAGTTTTCAAAATAGGACACAGATATTGTAGGATACAACCTTAAACGCTGCTAAGGCGCTTTTGATTGAATCCGACCCAAAGGAAATGAAATATGCTTGTGTAAACCACACAGCCAAGACCCGGAAAGTGGCTCATTGCTTCGTGCATTTCTGGGTGCACTATAGCATTCAAAGGACATCCATCCAACAACATACAAATAGAACTAAAACAGCATCCGTCAAGTCAGAATATTTAATTCCATATGTCACTTAGTCTTTCTGTTGTTGTTAGCTTTACACAATCAAGTCCAGTTCCTTCGTTTAATCAATAAGACAACAAAACACTGATAGAGAATATTTGTTCAGGGCATGTACACAGTGCCAGGTATCCCGCATGCACTTTGAATAGTCTATTAATTGAGTTTGGATGAGAGCATACCATACTAACAAGTCTCTATTGTTTAATCAAAGGGATTCTTGGTCATTAGAGTGGAGGCTCGCATCTACTACAAGACCATGGTGCTTGCCTACGGAGCTGTGAGGGGAACGGCACCTCCTTACCTTCAGGTTCTGATCAGACCCTACACCCAAACGAGGGCACTACGTTCATCCACCTCTGGCCTGCTAGCTCCCCTACCTCTACGGAAGCACAGTTCCCGCTCAGCCCAGTCAAAGCTATTCGCTGCTCTGGTACCCCAATGGTGGAACAAGCTCCCCCACGACGCCAGGACAGCGGAGTCACTGACCACCTTCCGGAGACACTTGAAACCCTACCTCTTTAAGGAATACCTGGAATAGTATAAAGTAATCCTTCTTCCCCCACCCCCCATAAAAAAAGTTGGTTGTCCCACTGGCTATCATAAGTTGAATGCACCAATTTGTAAGTCGCTCTGGATAAGAGCATCTGCTAAATGATGTAAATGTAAATGTATGTCATGTAGTACATTTCAACTCAGCAGAAGACAATGGATTCCTCAACTCCGCTAACTGGCTAATGATTGTGTTGTTATTCCAAATGTCACTCATGGTTTTGTTTGTTGACTTGTTTGTTTTAGTCTTTTTGTCAGCCTTTCAACTTTAGTCAGTGTAGCTCCAAGACATTTCAGAGGGAAAAAAGCAAAGCCCAGCACTTTGGAAATGTAGAGCTAACAATTAATAAATGAACGCTCCGAAAAATAAATGAGTGATTATTAATGCAAATATTTCCTTCCAAACTTTGCACACTGTTTTTTCTTGTTTTGCACGCATACCGCTGTGAATAATGTTATTTTATGACTGAGTTCAACATTTTTAGAAGGCCTTCCAATAGTAAATCAGCTTACATGGTAAGAAAACCTATAGCGGAGTGAGCTAAGCAGCAAAATATGTAATATAAACAAATGGTAAAACAATCAAGTTTCTGCACAACCAGGACAAAAGCCAGTATACTCTTACAGAAATGTGAGATGCTGTTTTTACTGCAGCTAGTTTGGACTTATCTGGATCATGTTTGCTCTGCGTTGGAGCCATTTGTTCATTGTTCCCTCTTGGTATTTTACATTATTATTTTTTTTTTTACAGTAAAACAACTACCAAGGTCAGGTTTCACGATAACGACTGCCAATGGTCTTCTGGTAGTCTTCGTGTTGTAGGAATTCCCCTATTGGAAGGCAATTGTTCAGCTGCTACTGCTTTTGAATTCCATGCATGAAAAAGTATCACCTTCTGCTAATGATACGTATGGAGAACAAAACAAAATAATATGTTTTAGTGTGTTTATATATTTTGTGAAAGGATCTAGTTCATCCAAAAGTAACATTTCCCAACATTTTCCTACCACTACTGCATTTTAAGCCTGAAGGAAAAATATATCCACAATAGCAAATCTCTGTTAATCTCAGATTCGCTGTGTCCTTTAATCTGGGACTTTGTGTGATTCTCTTTTGGACAAGACAAGGCTGCAGAATGACCACAGGACACAGTCATGTAGGGCTGGTTCTCTTCCCATTACATCTCACTAGATTCAGCATGGCTGATACATTCTGTCACCCTTCTGTGCAAATCCTCATGATATCTGCTGCGTACACACTCACGGCATGCTGGGAAATTAACTTGTTCTGTCACCCCTGTCCTCCTCAGCCCTTCCAGGGGGACAGAGGGGAGACTGGGGAGGGACCCTAAACTCTGAACTAGGGGAATATCCATCAAGAGGGTTGCTCGGTAGAGACAATGGAGGGGGGCGGGACCAGTGTGGCATGATGAACAAAACAAAACACTGCCTGAGAGCGTAAGACAGCGAGGGCTCCATTCAATCCATTCAATCTGCATCGCGGAAGTTCAGCTTTATAGCGTGATTGAAATTTAAAGGCAATTTTCCTGCTTTAGCGGACACTGTATTCACGGTAAACGCTGCATATGCTAAATCAAAAATTACCTTTAAATTCATATTGCGGAATCTGCAACGCTTCAGCTTTACAGATGGAATAGAACCCTGAATGTCTGTTTGTTTTGGAGGGGGGCTGTATTGTGTTTGGAGTTGGGAAAGAACGTATTTTCGGACGTCAGGGCAGTGTTCTGCTCGGTTGATCATCCTGCGACCGAGCATATGTCACCAGTCTAGCAACGATCCGCCTCCTCTGCTCAGGACCACGTCGTTAGTGCCATCTGTGACAGTACCCATGAGGGACCCGCATGGTTCTTCGGATCAGCCAGTTTGGGGTCGGGGGTGGGGGGGGGGGGGGGGGGGGGGGGGGGGGCACGACTAAGAGGGAGGGAGAGAGGGAGAGGGTGAGGGTGTCCAGAACAGTGGGAAGGGAGAGATCCAGAGATGGGAGCTAGGAGTCAACCCCCTCCCCCCCCCTTCAACCCCCTCCTCCTCCTCCCTTGGGTCAGAGCAGCCCCTCTAACCTTAAGAAGAAGGAGGTCTGGGGTGAACTCAAAACTCCAAGACACCAGTATGGGAATGATTAGTGTCTGGGGGGAGGCGAGACATCCACATCCAGTGTGCAGATAGAGGAAATACTGCAATAGGAGCAGGAAGACTAAATGGCCTATCAAACACACCCCTCGCTGACCTCCCCTGAGTCAGGCTGGCCACGATGAAAGATCCAGGCACTTTCTTCTTCTAATGATTTCCTCAGCAATCAGCGCGACGGAAGCGCTGGAGTCCAGGGTGATTAGCTGGAAAGGATTCCTTAATCGCTCGGTTCTCATGGTTTGAAAAAAGAACGACAAAGAGAGAGAGAGAAAGAGAGAGAGAACGGGGGAAAGAGAAGAGGAAACAAGATTGATAAAAGGAGGGGGGAGGCAGCTAGCCTGAGAGCACTGGGTTGCCCACTACAAACTGTCTGAAGAAGTAACGGACATCATTTGTAACTCTCAGGGTAGTCAAGGTTTAGATCATGTGTCTCTTAATACGGGACAACTCCAAAAAGTTGTTCCAAACACATACAAAGCAAATCTACGGTCAAAATGTTTATTGATTGACAATGTGATCTAATCTGATCCATCCAATGACCAATGTGACCAAAGTCACCCACACGAGACTGATGACATACTGTTGCTGTGTTTGAGCTGTGCAGATTGTGCTTTTACATCCATATCTTCTACTGTCTGTCCTCACAAAACGTAATACAATGACCCTTTTTGTTGAATAATATGTCAGATACAACAAATCCTGTGTTTATGATGGAGCTTCTCCTTTACGAAGCACTAACCAACCTAGACAAAAATAAGGAAGTGATGTTATGACTGATGCTGAGGTCACACCATTAACCAAACCACAGGAATGAAGTGCCGGGTGAGTCAGACATGCTAGCAGACACAAGTCCCACAATTCCCACAGGTTGTCTGTAACCCAGCCCATGAGAGCAGCACTGATACAGTTCACATTATACAGCATCACAGCAGTATCGAACAAGTATTGTGACACCCCAGAAATGATGATCTCACAATAATAATTATCTGTAATAAAGACAAATCTGGTAGTAAAGGGAGTAGAAAAGTGAGTGGGCTGACAACATGGTTAGCATGGACACTGACAGTAAAGGTGATGGTGGAGTATCCATAACATCTGAGTGCATAACAATGAGGGGAGGGGAGGGGAGGGGAGAGCATAGCTAGGGAGAGTGGAGAGCACACCTGACACCTTCCAAAGCTGGCTTAGTGATATTTGGTGGTGAAATTAAAGGGTTGTGGTGAAACAATATCGATGTCAGGTGTCCTCATGGTTTTCTTTTCAGGAGCTGCATTCCTGTTTGAATGATACTCGGTGCCTGATTCCCTGAGCCTAATGTGCCTAAGTCATTTAATGCGGCATTCGGTTTCGCCGACAACAATGACAATGTACGCTGGGATTCCTGGAGCATAACAAAATACAGAAGCACCTAAGCCTGTTTGACAGACCCAGAATATTATTTTCATTTTGGAATGTCCCGCCTTGTACTCTGTCCTTCAAACCGGCGTGTAGAATATGCCCTGTCCCCAGTATTAGTCTTGATTTGTGGTCATGTTACAAATATTAACTCCTGAAAAGGTCCCTGAGACGTGAACACATCTCCAAACAGATGTATACCTGTATGTCCACTTATCAGCACTACAATAGTAGCCCACCTGCGACATTGTTTTAAAGGCTACAGATACCTTTGTCTCACAAATTACAGTGTTTCTTCTCATGTATCATCTTGAAAGTACCTCTGTCATAGTTTAAGCACCGCCCGTCTCTCTCTGTAGAGTACATAGGCATACATATGGTTTTAAAGGTACTGAGCACAATTTAAGAGTGTGTTAGGATTCCTCTATCTACCTGGTTCTAGGCCTGGAGGTTAGACATGTTCAAATCACTGAAGATTTTACGCTTACTCCTGCACACACCTCCCTCCCTTGACCTCCACCATCTTCCCCCTCCTTCCCCTCTTTCCCCTCTCAACCATTACCCAAAGTATTTAGCTAACAATACCCACATTGCTTATACAGACATGTCACATTTAATCCACCATCCGAATGTCAGACTTTTGAATTGAATATCGTTCAGTGCAACAGAAAAGCCCTGTAGCTGAAGGGCGAGCAGGTGATATGAGTAGCACAACTAAAGTAATGAATATTGTAATTAGACAACCCACATTTTCAGAAAAGGTTAAATGTTTAGAGAAATAGTATCAGTATCACTTTACCCCAGCTAAAGGTTCCCAGGTTATTTCTTTTGAACTTATAATGAGCATTAGTAGGTGAATGAAACGGTCTGGGGTTTTCACTCCCAGGATCCTCCTCTTCTCTCTGCCAACTTGAAGGGGAGAGATAAAGAGAGATGAAGAGAGATGAAGAGAGAGAGAGAGAGAGAGAGAGAGAGAGAGAGAAAGAGAGAGAGAGAGAGAGAGAGAGAGAGAGAGAAATAGTGAGAACAAGACCCTCACCAGGCTTCTCCATCTCCCCATCCTGTACACAGCAAGCTGTCAGCGATCCTCTCCATGCTGCACCACGTCCAGCGCCGGGAGCGATGGCATGTTAAATAGCCTTCTAAATCAACAGTTATGTCACCCCGCCATAGCCATTAGCACATGCATGAGAAAACTCCCAACTTCAACTTTTTCCACAGCTTCTGATGTGCAGGCTTGTGTTTCAGTGGATCCCCCAGCCAGACCAGTACACTATGTGCATGTGTTTAACCTCCGGTGAACTGGCTCTCCTTCAGCTAACGTCACAACTACAGGCCCCATGTGTGTTGAAGGCCAAGAATACCCTGAAAACTCTGGCCTCTGTTCTACTACCATCATGACCTCTGATCTACTACCATCATGGCCTCTGACCTACTACCATCATGGCCTCTGATCTACTACCATCATGGCCTCTGATCTGCTACCATCATGGACTATGATCTGCTAACATCATGACCTCTGATATACTACCATCATGGCCTCTGATCTGCTACCATCATGGACTCTGATCTGCTACCATCATGAACTCTGATCTACTACCATCATGAACTCCGATCTACTACCATCATGGCCTCTGATCTACTACCATCATGGACTCTGTTCTACTACCACAATGGCCTCTGATCTGCCACCATCATGGCCTTTGATCTGCTACCATCATGGACTCTGATCTGCTACCATCATGGCCTCTGATCTACTACCATCATGACTTCTGATCTACTACCATCGTGGCCTCTGATCTGCGTACTGATGGTAGTAGATCAGAGTTCTGATCTGCTACCATCATGAACTCTGATCTACTACCATAATGACCTCTGAACTGCTACCATCATGAACTCTGATCTACTACCATAATGACCTCTGAACT
>NC_140021.1:5025342-5167842 GCF_964263955.1 Coregonus lavaretus
AGAATGGTCAAAGACTCCAGCCACCCTCTCTGCTACCGCACGGCAAGCAGTACCGGAGCGCCAAGTCTAGGTCCAAAAGGCTTCTTAACAGCTTCTACCCCCAAGCCATAAGATTCCTGAACAGCTAATCAAATGGCTACCCGGACTATTTTCATTGTTGTCCCCCACCCACTCTTTTACACTGCTGCTACTCTCTGTTTATTATCTATGCATAGTCACTTTAACTCTACATACATGTACACATTACCTCAATTACCTTGACTAACATGTGCCCCCGCACATTGACTCTGTCATGAGCCTCTCACTCCACCGGGTTACCACCTTAATTTTCTTCCACTCTGCTCACCACTCTCTCTACTCAGCCTAACTAGCTCCACCTGTCCCTGCTCTGCTCTGCTCTAATTACTCTGCCAGCTGCGCTGCATTACCCACTACCTCTCCCAGTATTTAAAGCCCTGTCTTTCAGCTCTCCTTTGTCAGATCGTCTGCAAAGCTCACACCCGGAACCTGTTTGCTCGCGCTTCTGGCTCACCCTGGTTTTGTGTTCCCGGACCTGCCTGATGTTTGGATACTCTTCTGCCCCAGGAGATCCAGACCTGCTTTTTGCCATAACGACTCCTGACTACTCTTCGATCCCGGTAACTCTGACCAGCCTTCTGCCTTGCTACTACGTATTTGGATTTCCCTTGAACTGTACTGCTGCCTTGTTTCATCCGCCCTGTTGTGTCTGTGTCTCCCCCCCCCCCCAGGACTTCTGGACCACCCACCACCGGCTTCATAGGACGCATCGCTGCCACTGGGGGGGGGCACAGACCCAGCACATTGGACGGGATCCCTGTTACCCCTGGAGCCTTCACTCACTCCCTACTTCCCTTTTCCCTTAAGTTTTAATAAACTTTCTGGTGTGACGCAATTGTGGTCCTCTGGTCGTCTGTCTGAACCGTGACAGTACGATCTGACCATTATGGACTCAGCGCACACTTCCCCCGACATGGAAACCGACGAGCATGAGCAGCAGTTCCAGCAGCAGCAACAACAACTCGCCATGATCATTCAACTCCTCACCAACCTTACCCCAGCCAGTCTGCCCACCAGCCCTGCCCCCGAGTTACCTGCCCCGGTCATTGCAGCCGCTGCTCCGGAACCCAAGATTGGAAACCCCGAGCGGTTCAACGGCGATTCAACCCAGGTCCGGCCATTCCTGACTAGCTGCCGACTTCAGTTCTCCTTGCAGCCAAGGACCTTCGCCACGGAGGGGGCTAAAGTTGGGTATGCCATCACTCACCTGACGGGCCGAGCTCGACTCTGGGGAACAGCAGAGTTCGAACGTCAAACCCCCGCATGTGCAACCTTCGACCTGTTTGCTGAGGAGATGCTGAAGGTGTTTGACCTGGATTCACCAACCGCAGAGGCGTCTCGTGAACTGTTCAGTATTCGACAAGGCAGACGTACAGTCGCAGACCATTCCATCGACTTCCGAACCCTGGCTAGACGAAGTTCTTGGAACACACCATCGTTGGTGGACGCGTTCTTCCATAGTTTGGCTGACTATATCAAGGACGAGTTGGTCTCCCATGAACTGCCTTCCACTCTTGATGAAGCCATCGCACTGACTGTCAGGATCGACAGAAGGATACAGACCCGTCGTCGTGAGAGGGGGCGCCAAGGTCCACCTACTACCGGCATTCGGAGAGATCCGACTGGGCTCCTGTCATCTACTGCCACTCACCCAGGTCAGCTTGATCAGTCTGAGCCTATGGAGATTGGGCGAGCCTCTCTCACTCCTGCAGAGCGCCAGCGCCGCTTCACCTCAAACCTCTGCCTCTATTGTGGAGGTGATGGACATCGTGTGGTAACCTGCCCTTTAAAGGGCCGAAGCTCACCGGGCATAGGGGGAGTCCGGTTGAGTTCAATGACCATCCAGTCCTCCGACCGCAAACCCCTGCTGCAAGTTCACCTCCGCCTCTCTGACTCAACTCACACCCTGGCTGCTCTGGTGGATTCTGGCGCCGAAGCCAACATAATGGACATCAAGCTGGCACGCCAACTGGGACTGGAGAACCTCCGTTTGACACCTCCTATTCCTGCCCGGGCACTGGACGGACACTTACTCGGATCGGTCACTCATGTCACGGCCCCGGTCTCGATGGGTCTGTCCGGAAACCATCAAGAAACTATCCAGTTTCACCTGCTCCCCTCTCCAGGCCAACCCCTCATCCTGGGTTACCCATGGCTCCGCCGGCACAACCCTCAGCTCGACTGGGTGACCGGGGTGATCAGGGAGTGGGGAGAGGACTGCCACCGAACCTGCCTGCTTGCTGCCGCACTACCCCCTCGGCCAGTACCTACTAACTCCGCTCCTGACCTCTCCAATGTCCCAGAATGCTACCATGGTCTCAGAGAAGTGTTTAACAAAGCAAGAGCCACATCTCTGCCCCCTCACCGACCGTACGACTGTGCCATCGACCTCCTCCCTGGAACAGCCCCTCCAAAGGGCCGTCTTTATTCGTTGTCTGCTCCTGAAAGAAAGTCCATGGAGGACTACATCAATGGCTCTCTGTCCGCAGGATTAATCCGTTCATCTTCATCTCCTGCTGGTGCTGGCTTCTTCTTTGTGGGGAGGAAGGACGGATCTCTTCGCCCCTGCATCGACTACAGGGGACTCAACGACATCACAGTGAAAAACCGTTACCCTCTGCCTCTGCTCACCTCTGCTTTTGAGTTGCTCCAGGGAGCCACTGTTTTTACCAAGTTGGATCTCAGAAACGCTTACCACCTAGTGCGGATCCGGGAGGGAGATGAATGGAAAACCGCATTCAATACACCAACAGGCCACTACGAGTATCTGGTTATGCCTTTTGGCCTCACCAATGCTCCTGCTGTGTTCCAGGCTCTAGTGAATGATGTACTGCGGGACATGTTAAACAAGTTTGTCTTCGTTTACCTGGATGACATCTTAATCTACTCCAGAAACCTGTCTGAACACACCCGCCATGTCCAGCAAGTCCTTCACCGTCTTCTGGAGAATTCCCTCTACGCCAAGGCAGAGAAATGTGAGTTTCACGTCAAGACAGTGGCCTTCCTGGGGTACATAGTGGCAGAGGGAAGTATCCAAATGGATCCTGCCAAAGTATCAGCAGTCACTTCATGGCCAGTTCCGGAGAACAGAAAGAAGCTGCAACAGTTTCTGGGGTTTGCTAACTTCTATAGAAAGTTTATCCGGAACTACAGTACCGTTGCTGCCCCTCTCACTGCTCTAACCAGCACCAAGCAACCCTTCACCTGGACCCCAGCAGCCGACAAAGCCTTCAGTACCCTCAAGGTGAGGTTCACCTCCGCTCCCATCCTCCAGATGCCTGATGTGGACCGGCAATTCATTGTGGAGGTGGACGCCTCGGATGTGGGAGTTGGTGCTGTGATTTCTCAGTGGGCTGCGGAGGATAGGAAGCTCCATCCCTGTGCCTTTTTCTCACGTCGGTTGTCCCCCTCTGAGTGCAATTACGACATAGGGAACCGTGAGCTGCTGGCTGTGAAGCTTGCCTTGGAGGAGTGGCGTCACTGGCTGGAGGGGTCCACCATTCCATTTCTCGTTTGGACCGATCATAAGAACTTGGAGTACATCCGCACGGCCAAACGGTTGAACTCCAGGCAGTCCCGCTGGGCCCTGTTCTTCACCAGGTTTAATTTCACTCTGTCATACCGGCCTGGATCACGCAACACCAAGCCAGACGCCCTCTCCCGTCAATTCCAGAAGGATGACACCCCCTCCAAGGACCCTGTGTCGATTCTGCCAAGTCCCTGCATCGTAGCAGCTCTGACCTGGGCTGTTGAGGAACAGGTGCTGGAAGCTCTCCGTAACCAGCCAGGTCCCAGCACTTGCCCAGCTGACCGCCTTTTTGTCCCCGAAAACCTGAGGTCCCAGGTCGTTCAGTGGGGACATGACTCCCGCCTAGCTTGTCACCCTGGCTCCACCCGCACTTACAACCTGCTCGCCCAGAGGTTCTGGTGGCCCTCTCTGAGAAAGGATGTACGGGAATTCGTCCAAGCCTGCCCCATCTGCAACCAACACAAGTCGTCCTGCCAGCCCCCAGCCGGATTGCTGCAGCCCCTGCCTGTGCCCAGACGTCCCTGGTCTCACATCGCCCTTGACTTTGTCACGGGGCTGCCCCCTTCAAGTGGCATGACCGTCATTCTCACCATAGTTGACCGATTCAGCAAGATGGCACACTTCATTCCCCTCCCCAAGCTCCCAACCGCCAAGGAGACCGCCCAGGTGGTCCTGGAACACGTCTTCCGGATCCACGGACTGCCAAAGGATGTAGTTTCTGACCGTGGTCCACAATTCTCCTCCGCTTTTTGGAAGGAGTTCTGTCACCTGCTGGGAGCCACAGTCAGTCTGACTTCCGGATTCCATCCCCAATCCAATGGGCAGTCAGAGCGGGCAAATCAGGAGCTCGAGAAGGCACTGCGATGCATGACTTCACGCAACCCCCACTCCTGGTCGCAGCAATTGACATGGGTGGAGTACGCACACAATTCTCTGACCTGCTCTGCCATCGGTATGTCCCCTTTCCAATGTGTTTATGGATACCAGCCTCCTCTATTTGCCAGCCAGGAAGAGGAGGTTACTTGCCCATCTGCACTTGCTTTTGCCCGTCGATGTCGCCGCACCTGGTCACAAGCCCGAGCCACACTCCTCAGATCCGTTGCCAGCTACACTACCGGGGCCAACCGTCGGAGAATTCCTGCTCCCACCTACCATGTTGGTCAAAGGGTGTGGTTGTCATCGAAGAACCTGCCACTCAGGGTGGAGTCGCAGAAGCTGGCACCTCGGTTCATTGGCCCATTCCCTATCATAAGAGTGATTAGCCCAACTGCTGTCCGGCTCCAACTGCCTAATTCCCTGAGGGTGCACCCCACTTTCCATGTGTCTAAGATTAAGCCCATTCATGAGAGTCCGCTGGTCCCTGCTGCGCCTTGTCCTCCTCCTCCACGGCTCGTCGATGGTGGTCTGGTTTACACCGTCCGCCGCCTGCTTCGGTCCAGACGGAGGGGTAGGGGTCTCCAGTACCTCATTGACTGGGAGGGCTATGGACCTGAGGAAAGGACCTGGGTGCCAGCTAGTCGGATTGTGGATAGGACTCTCATCACCGCCTTCCACCAACGGCATCCTGATCAACCTGCAATCCGTAGGGGCCGCCCCAGAGGGGTCCCTAACCGTCCTGCCCGCTCGGCTTCCTGTCCTGTGCCTGATCCTGTCTCGGGACCTGTCCCATCTCCCGACCACGGCCCTCCGGCTTCCTCCGAGGATGAGGACGTTCACTCGGACCGTTCGGAGGAGTTCTAGCCCTCCTCCGGCTCCCCTCCTCCCGCCCGGCGTGGTGTTGCTCTTGGGACTTCTGGGGCCGTCCCTTGGGGGGGGGGTTCTGTCATGAGCCTCTCACTCCACCGGGTTACCACCTTAATTTTCTTCCACTCTGCTCACCACTCTCTCTACTCAGCCTAACTAGCTCCACCTGTCCCTGCTCTGCTCTGCTCTAATTACTCTGCCAGCTGCGCTGCATTACCCACTACCTCTCCCAGTATTTAAAGCCCTGTCTTTCAGCTCTCCTTTGTCAGATCGTCTGCAAAGCTCACACCCGGAACCTGTTTGCTCGCGCTTCTGGCTCACCCTGGTTTTGTGTTCCCGGACCTGCCTGATGTTTGGATACTCTTCTGCCCCAGGAGATCCAGACCTGCTTTTTGCCATAACGACTCCTGACTACTCTTCGATCCCGGTAACTCTGACCAGCCTTCTGCCTTGCTACTACGTATTTGGATTTCCCTTGAACTGTACTGCTGCCTTGTTTCATCCGCCCTGTTGTGTCTGTGTCTCCCCCCCCCCCAGGACTTCTGGACCACCCACCACCGGCTTCATAGGACGCATCGCTGCCACTGGGGGGGGGCACAGACCCAGCACATTGGACGGGATCCCTGTTACCCCTGGAGCCTTCACTCACTCCCTACTTCCCTTTTCCCTTAAGTTTTAATAAACTTTCTGGTGTGACGCAATTGTGGTCCTCTGGTCGTCTGTCTGAACCGTGACAGACTCTGTACTGGTACCCACTGTATATAGCCTCCCTACTGTTATTTTACTGCTGCTCTTTAATTATTTGTTATTTTTATGTTTTAGTTATCTATTTTTTACTCAACACTTATTTTTCTTAAAACTGCATTGTTGGCTAAGGGCTTGAAAGTAAGCATTTCACTGTAAGGTCTACACTTGTTGTATTCGGCGCATGTGACAAATACAATTGAATTGATTTGATTTGATTAGCACCTTTAAATAAAGAGCCGTTGGTTAGTGTGCAATGAAGGGGGAAATCCTTCTATCTTCCAGACTTGATCTCCCTCTTTCTGTCAGAGAAGATTTGACATTGATGAGAGCAAACTGGGAGAAGACAGCTCAGTCTGGCCTTTTGATCATCACCGTATCGTCTTGAGCTGCTGCCACTGCCGTTATGACAGTTCTAACACATAACATATATACGTTATAACACACAACATATATACGTTATAACACATAACATATATATACGTTATAACACATGACATCTATACGTTATAACACACAACCTATATACATTATAACACATAACATATATACGTTATAACACATTACATATATACATTATAACACATGACATATATACATTATTACACACAACATATATACGTTATAACACACAGCATATATACGTTATAACACACAACATATATATGTTATAACACATAACATATATACGTTATAACAAACAAAATATATACGTTATAACACACAACATATATATGTTATAACACACAACATATATACTTTATAAAACACAACATATATATGTTATAACACACAACATATATACTTTATAACACACAACATACAGTTGAAGTTGAAAGTTTGGTCAAATACATTTAAACTAAGTTTTTCACAATTCCTGACATTTAATCCTAGTAAAAAGTCCCTGTTTTAGGTCAGTTAGGATCACCACTTTATTTTAAGAATGTGAAATGTCAGAATAATAGTAGAGAGAATTATTTATTTCAGCTTTTATTTCTTTCATCATATTCCCAGTGGGTCAGAAGTTTACATACACTCAATTAGTATTTGGTAGCATTGCCTTTGAATTGTTTAAATTGGGTCAAACATTTCAGGTAGCCTTCCACAACCTCCCCACAATAAGTTGGGTGAATTTTGGCCCATTCATCCTGACAGAGCTGGTGTAACTGAGTCAGGTTTGTAGGCCTCCTTGCACGCACACGCTTTTTCAGTTCTGCCCACACATTCTCTATAGGATTGAGGTCAGGGCTTTGTGAGGGCCACTCCAATACCTTGACTTTGTTGTCCTTAAGCCATTTTGCAACAACTTTGGAAGTATGCTTGGGGTCATTGTCCATTTGGAAGACCCATTTGCGACCAAGCTTCAAATACCTGACTGATGTCTTGAGATGTTGCTTCAATATATCCACATAATTTTCCTTCCTGATGATGCCATCTATTTTGTGAAGTGCACCAATCCCTCCTGCAGCAAAGCACCCCCACAGCATGATGCTGCCACCCCCATGCTTCACGGTTGGGATGGTGTTCTTCGGCTTGCAAGCCTACCCCCTTTTTCCTCCAAACATAACGATGGTCATCATGGCCAAACAGTTCTATTTTTGTTTCATCCGACCAGAGGACATTTCTCCAAAAAGTATGATCTTTGTCCCGATGTGCAGTTGCAAACCGTAGTCTGGCTTTTCTATGGTGGTTTTGGAATAGTGGCTTCTTCCTTGCTGAGCGGCCTTTCAGGTTATGTCGATATAGGACTCGTTTTACTGTGGATATAGATACTTTTGTACCTGTTTCCTCCAGCATGTTCACAAGGTCATTTGCTGTTGTTCTGGGATTGATTTGCACTTTTCGCACCAAAGTACGTTCATCTCTAGGAGACAGAACGTGTCTCCTTCCTGAGCGGTATGACGGCTGCGTGGTCCCATGGTGTTTATACTTGCGTACTATTGTTTGTACAGATCAACGTGGTACCTTCAGGCATTTGGAAATTGCTCCCAAGGATGAACCAGACTTGTGGAGGTTTACAAAAAATGTCTGAGGTCTTTAGATTTTCCCATGATGTCAAGCAAAGAGGCACTGAATTTGAAGGTAGGCCTTGAAATACATCCACAGGTACACCTCCAATTGACTCAAATGATGTCAATTACCCTATCAGAAGCTTCTAAAGCCATGACATCATTTTCTGGAATTGTCCAAGCTGTTTAAAGGCACAGTCAACTTAGTGTATGTAAACTTCTGACACACTGGAATTGTGATACAGTGAATTATAAGTGAAATAATCTGTCTGTAAACAATTGTTGGAAAAATTACTTGTGCCATGCACAAAGTAGACGTACTAACCGACTTGCCAAAACGATAGTTTGTTAACAAGAAATTTGTGGTGGTTGAAAAACGAGTTTTAATGACTCCAACCTAAGTGTATGTAAACTTCCGACATCAACTGTATGTATTTTATAACACATAACAGATATACGTTAAAACACATAACATGTATACGTTATAACACAAAACATATATATGTTATAACACATAACAGATATACGTTAAAACACATAACATATATTCGTTATAACAAATAACATATATTCATTATAACACATAATATATATGCGTTATAACACATAACATATATACGTTATAACACATAACATATATACGTTATAAGACATAATATATATACGTTATAACACACAGCATATATACGTTATAACACACAACATATATTCGTTATAACACATAACATAAATACGTTATAACACATAACATATATACGTTATAACACATAACATATATACGTTATAACACATAATATATATATACGTTATAACACATAACATATATACGTTATAACACATAACATATATACGTTATAACACATAACATATATACGTTATAACACACAGCATATATACGTTATAACACACAGCATATATACGTTATAACACAAAACATATATACGTTATAACACATTACATATATACGTTATAACACATAACATATATACGTTATAACACACAACATATATACGTTATAACACATAACATATATACGTTATAACACACAGCATATATACGTTATAACACACAACATATATACGTTATAACACACAACATATATACGTTATAACACACAACATATATACGTTATAACACATAGCATATATACGTTATAACACATAACATATATACGTTATAACACATAACATATATACGTTATAACACACAGCACATATACGTTATAACACATAACATATATACGTTATAACACACAGCATATATACGTTATAACACACAACATAAATACTTTATAACACACAACATATATACGTTATAACACATAACATATATACGTTATAACACACAACATATATATGTTATAACACATAACATATATACGTTATAACACATAACATATATACGTTATAACACATAACATATATACGTTATAACACACAACATATATACGTTATAACACATAACATATATACGTTATAACACATAACATATATACGTTATAACACACAACATATATACGTTATAACACATAACATATATACGTTATAACACATAACATATATACGTTATAACACACATAATATATACTTTATAACACATAACATATATACGTTATAACACATAACATATATACATTATAACACATAACATATATACGTTATAACACACAGCCTTTGTCCTTCGTCTCTTTTTATCTCATTGCACTTCCCTCCTTCTGTCTCTCTCTCTCTCTCTCTCTCTCTCTCTCTCTCTCTCTCTCTCTCTCTCTCTCTCTCTCTCTCTCTCTCTCTCTCTCTCTCTCTCTCTCTCTCTCTCTCTCTCTCTCTCTCTCTCTCTCTCTCTCTCTCTCTCTCTCTCTCTCTCTCTCTCTCTCTCTCTCTCTCTCTCTCTCTCTCTCTTCAATTCAATTCAATTGAAGGGCTTTATTGGCATGGGAAACGTATGTTAACATTGCCAAAGCAAGTGAAGTAGATACTAAACAAACGTGAAATAAACAATACATATTAACAATAAATATTACACTAAGAAGTTCCAAAAGAATAAACACATTACAAATGTCATATTATGTACATATACAGTTTTGTAACAATTTGCAAATAGATAAAGTACAAATGGGAAAATAAATAAACATAAATATGGGTTGTATTTACAATGGTGTTTGTTCTTCACTGGTTGCCCTTTTCTTGCGGTAACAGGTCAAAAATACAGCTGCTGTGATGGCACACTGTGGTATTTCTGAGGGAAATATGTGTCTCTAATATGGTCATACATTTGGCAGGAGGTTAGGAAGTGCAGCTCAGTTTCTACCTCATTTTGTGGGCAGTGTGCACATATCTTGTCTTCTCTTAAGAGCCAGGTCTGCCTACGGAGGCCTTTCTCAATAGCAAGGCTATGCTCACTGAGTATGTGCAGTTGAAGTCGGAAGTTTACATACACTTAGGTTGGAGTCATTAAAACAAGTTTTTCAACCACTCCACAAATTTCTTTTTAACAAACTATAGTTTTGGCAAGTCGGTTAGGACATCTACTTTGCGCATGACACAAGCAACTGCACATGGGGACAAAGATCGTACTTTTTGGAGAAATGTCTTCTGGTCTGATGAAACAAAAATAGAACTGTTTGGCCATAATGACCATCGTTATGTTTGGAGGAAAAAGGGGGATGCTAGCAAGCCGAAGAACATCATCCCAACCGTGAAGCACGGGGGTGGCAGCATCATGCTGTGGGGGTTCTTTGCTGCACGAGGGACTGGTGCACTTCACAAAATAGATGGCATCATGAGGAAGGAAAATTATATGGATATATTGAAGCAACATCTCAAGACATCAGTCAGGAAGTTAAAGCTTGGTTGCAAATGGGTCTTCCAAATGGACAATGACCCCAAGCATACTTCCAAAGTTGTGACAAAATGGATTAAGGAAAACAAAGTCAAGGTATTGGAGTGGCCATCACAAATTCCTGACCTCAATCCTATAGAAAATGTGTGGGCAGAACTGAAAAAGCGTGTGCGTGCAAGGAGGGAATGTGATGAAGGAAATAAAAGCTGAAAGAAATAATTCTCTCTACTATTATTCTGACATTTCACATTCTTAAAATAAAGTGGTAATCCTAACTGACCTAAGACAGGGATGATTAAATGTCAGGAATTGTGAAAAACTGAGTTTAAATGTATTTGGCTAAGGTGTATGTAAACTTCAGACTTCAACTGTACATAGTCAAAGCTTTCTTTAAGTTTGGGTCAGTCACAGTGGTCAGGTATTCTACCACTGTGTACTTTCTGTTTAGGGACAAATAGCATTTTAGTTTCCTCTGTTTTTTTGTTAATTCTTTCCAATGTGTCATGTAATTATCTTTTAGTTTTTTCATGATTTGGTTGGGTTTAATTGTGTTGTTGTCCTGGGGCTCTGTGGTGTCTGTTTGTGTTTGTGCCTCAGGACCAGCTTACTTAGGGGACTCCAAGTTCATCTCTCTGAAGGTGATGGCTTTGTTATGGAAGGTTTGGGAATCGCTTCCTTTTAAGTGGTTATAGAATTTAACTGCTCTTTTCTGGACTTTGATAATTAGCGGGTATCGGCCTAATTCTGCTCTGCATGAATTATTTGGTGTTTTTCGTTGTACACTGAGGATATTTTTGCTGAATTCTGCATGCACAGTCTCAATTTGGTGTTTGTCCCATTTTGTCAATTCTTGGTTGGTGAGCGGACCCCAGACCTCGCAACCATAAAGGGCAATGGGTTCTATAACTGATTCAAGAATGTAATGTTCCTTTTGATGGCATAGAAGGCCCTTCTTGCCTTGTCTCTCAAATCGTTTACAGCTTTGTGGAAGCTACCTGTGGCGCTGATGTTTAGGCCGAGGTATGTATATTTTTTTGTGTGCTCTAGGGCAACGGTGTCTAAATGGAATTAGTATTTGTGGTCCTGGCAACTGGACCTTTTTTGGATCACCATTATTTTTGTCTTACTGAGATTTACTGTCAGGGCCCAGGTATAGGCAGAAGATCTAGGTGCAGCTATAGGCCCTCCTTGGTTGGTGACAGAAGCACCAGATCATCAGCAAATAGTAGACATTTGACTTCAGATTATAGTAGGGTGAGGCTGGGTGCTGCAGACTGTTCTAGTGCCCTCGCCAATTCGTTGATATATATGTTGAAGAGGGTGGGGCTTAAACTGCATCCCTGTCTCACCCCACGACCCTGTGGAAAGAAATGTGTGTGTTTTTTGCCAATTTGAACCGCACACTTGTTGTTTGTGTACATGGATTTTATAATGTCGTATGTTTTTCCCCCAACCCCACTTTCTATCAATTTGTACAGCAGACCCTCATGCCAAATTGAGTCAAAAGCTTTTTTGAAATCAACAAAGCATGAGAATGCTTTGCCTTTGTTTTGGTTGGTTTGTTTGTCAATTAGGGTGTGCAGGGTGAATACGTGGTCTGTCGTACGGTAATTTGGTAAAAAGCCAATTTGACATTTGCACAGTACATTGTTTTCACTGAGGAAATGAACTCGCTGTTAATGATAATGCAGAGGATTTTCCCAAGGTTGCTGCTGACGCATATCCCACGGTAGTTATTGGGGTCAAATTTGTCTCCACTTTTGTGGATTGGGGTGATCAGTCCTTGGTTCCAAATGTTGGGGAAGATGCCAGAGCTAAGGATGATGATAAAGAGTTTAAGTATAGCTAATTGGAATTTGTGGTCTGTACATTTTATCATTTCATTGAGGATACAATCAACACCACAGGCCTTTTTTGGTTGGATGGTTTGTATTTTGTCCTATAGTTCATTCAATGTAATTGGAGAATCCAGTGGGTTCTGATACTTTTTAATCGTTGATTCTAAGATTTGCATTTGATCATGTATATTCTTTTGCTGTTTGTTCTTTGTTATAAAGATTGGAGAAGTGGTTTACCCATACATCTCCGTTTTGGATAGATAGCTCTTCGTGTTGTTGTTTGTTTAGTATTGTCCAATTTTCCCAGAAGTGGTTAGAGTCTACGGATTCTTCAATTACACTGAGCTGATCTCTCTCTCTCTCTCTCTCTCTCTCTCTCTCTCTCTCTCTCTCTCTCTCTCTCTCTCTCTCTCTCTCTCTCTCTCTCTCTCTCTCTCTCTCTCTCTCTCTCTCTCTCTCTCTCTCTCTCTCTCTCTCTCTCTCTCTCTCTCTCTCTCTCTCTCTCTCTCTCTCTCTCTCTCTCTCTCTCTCTCTCTCTCTCTGTCTCTGCAGATAGGCAGTAAGCTTCGACATTGACTGACTTAAGGTATTCTGAGGGCGTATACACAACCTATACTATGGCAAGATTAATACGGAGCTCAATAACTTTATTCTTAAAAGTCAACCACTGAATCTCAATCAGTTAATAAGTAAATAATAATTTGGTGGGTGCTTATATTTGCCCTATTTCACACATGTGTCTGTTGGAAATATATTTTTTGCATATCCTACTCTCCCTGAGACACCCTTTGAGAACGGGGTCATAGCCAGGGTCATCCATTATCAACGGCGCCACTGGAGCAATTAGGGTTAAGTGCCTTGCTCAAGGGCACATCAACATATTTTTTTTACCTTGTCAGCTTGGGGATTCATAAAAATAAAAATGAATAAAAAATAACATATTTTTACTCCATATACAAACTTATGGATGAACAAAAATCATTAGATTTTTCAATTGTGTTAATGATGGCAGATTGATTGATTTCCAAGTTTTTAATATACGTTTTTTCTATTACTGGCTCAACGCTCTAACCGCTAGGCTACCTGCCGCCAGATCACGTGACTGTAGATTGTATACTCGTCAGACAGTAATAATCAATCAACACCATTTCCTATCTGCATTCTTTCCAATCTGCACTCTTTCCAATATGCACTCTTCACTCTTTCTCCTAAAAAAAAAAAATCTATAACAATAGGATTAAACGTGAGGTAAGGAATACCCATGCTGCTTTGCATTGAGGTGTGTGTCAACTTGGTCTAAAGTTCAAAGGTCAGGTCAACTTTGACTCCCACATGAGCGAGAGGTAACCTCATCCGGGTGATGTCACTGCGATTTGGGGGCCATTGTCCAAGCACAGTGCCGTCAACAAACCTTAACGAGCGCGGTTCAACCTATCATGTGTCAGATGACTTGGTAACTGGGTGACTTTGGAAACACTTTCAAAGTCACAGTGCGACACAACAAGCTGTACCATACAGAAAACAAAAGACGATCATTACATGAGAGAGAACAGTCACTCTGAATAATACAGATCCAGTTGATCCTCTTTAACTCAAGGCACGTTGTATAGTGTGCTACACCACAATTGTAGATATTCAGTTTCAGTACAATCAGTTGAGAGAAACTCACCGTATGGTGTGCTTTAACTTATCTAGTTACACATACTTAACCACTTCATTGATTTGCCAAAATATTTCCGGTCTGGTTTTTTCCTTCGAGCAACATTTGATCCATCTTAATGTGAGCTGTAGTTGATTATCATACTTAGTCACCGGTCCACTCATAGGCTGGTGCAACAAATGCCCAGATTGATTTGACTGATCCTTATTATTAAGATGAAACTCCCCCGAAGCCCTCTCAGTGTGAACACAGCTAATAGAAGACCATGGCAACTCGATTATCCCCCCTTATTACAGTGTTTGCAGAGGAAGATTATTAGCATCAACAACGATGTCTTATCACCATAGAGATATGGAGCTATACTGAACAACCGCTTTAATACTATTTATTTTGTAATAAGGAGTTGAATACAGAAACGTATGAACTAGAGCTACTGCACTATAGTCAAGCTGAGGTTAAAAAGGGACGTTGGATAAGAGGATCTACAATCTATTTGTTCTATATCTAGATCTTGGTTAGCCAGTCTCCTGAATGTAATGAAAAGCTGGTGTCTTCATCCCACATTAATCTGTCTTCTGAAACTGAACGCTGATTATGTTTTTCATGAGACACTGTAGAAGAAACACTAGGCCTGAATTCAAATGCAGACGCTTTGATTCAAACGCAGACAGCCTCTCCAGCAGCAACCCTGACCTGGCCAAACCAGAAAAACTGAGAGACAAATAACAGCAAACAACGAACATAGAAAATGTGATGACTGGGTTAAAATGACTAGGATAGTCCTCTATCTGTGACTAAACATATTTCAGTTGTGGACTTTGTTATTATTCACGTGACCAAATTCACTGGACTATACAGTGATAATACAATGATAGGTTGACCTCTATAGGGACTGTACAGTAATAATACAATGATAGGTTGACCTCTATAGGGACTGTACAGTAATAATACAACAATAGGTTGACCTCTATAGGGACTGTACAGTAATAATACAACTATAGGTTGACCTCTATAGGGACTGTACAGTAATAATACAATGATAGGTTGACCTCTATAGGGACTGTACAGTAATAATACAACAATAGGTTCACTTCTATAGGGACTGTTCAGTAATAATACAACAATAGGTTCACATCTATAGGGACTGTACAGTAATAATACAACGATAGGTTGACCTCTATAGGGACTGTACAGTAATAATACAACTATAAGTTGACCTCAATAGGACTGTTCAGTAATAATACAACTATAGGTTGACCTCTATAGGGACTGTACAGTAATAATACAACTATAGAGGTTGACCTCTATAGGGACTGTACAGTAATAATACAACTATAGGTTGACCTCTATAGGTTCTGTACAGTAATAATACAACTATAGGTTGACCTCTATAGGGACTGTACAGTAATAATACAACAATAGGTTCACCTCTATAGGGACTGTTCAGTGATAATATAACTATAGGTTGACCTCTATAGGGACTGTACAGTAATAATACAACAATAGGTTCAACTCTATAGGGACTGTTCAGTAATAATACAACGATAGGTTCACCACTATAGGGACTGTACAGTAATAATACAACGATAGGTTGACCTCTATAGGGACTGTACAGTAATAATACAACGATAGGTTGACCTCTATAGGGACTGTACAGTAATAATACAACAATAGGTTGACCTCTATAGGGACAGTACAGTAATAATAAAACGATAGGTTGACCTCTATAGGGACTGTACAGTAATAATACAATGATATGTTGACCTCTATAGGGACTGTACAGTAATAATTCAACGATAGGTTGACCTCTATAGGGACTGTTCAGTAATAATACAACTATAGGTTGACCTCTATAGGGACTGTAATGTAATAATACAACAATAGGTTGACCTCTATAGGGGATGTACAGTAATAATACAACTATAGGTTGACATCTATATGGACTGTACAGTAATAATACAACGATAGGTTGACTTCAATAGGGACAGTACAGTAATAATACAACGATAGGTTGACCTCTATAGGGACTGTACAGTAATAATACAACGATAAGTTGACCTCTATAGGGACTGTACAGTAATAATACAACTATATGTTCACCTCTATAGGGAAAGTACAGTAATAATAAAACTATAGGTTGACCTATATAGGGACTGTACAGTAATAATACAACGATAGGTTGACCTCTATAGCGACCGTACAGTAATAATACAACGATAGGTTCACCTCTATAGGGAAGGTACAGTAATAATAAAACAATAGGTTCACCTCTATAGGGACTGTTCAGTAATAATACAACGATAGGTTGACCTCTATAGGGACTGTACAGTAATAATACAATGATAGGTTGACCTCTATAGGGACTGTACAGTAATAACACAATGATAGGTTGACCTCTATAGGGACTGTACAGTAATAATACACCTATAGGTTGACCTCTATAGGGACTGTACAGTAATACAACAACTATAGGTTGACCTCTATAGGGACTGTTCAGTAATAATACAACTATAGGTTGACCTCTATAGGGACTGTTCAGTAATAATACAACTATAGGTTGACCTCTATAGGTTCTGTACATTAATAATACAACTATAGGTTGACCTCTATAGGAACTGTACAGTAATAATACCATGATAGGTTGACCTCTATAGGGACTGTACAGTAATAATACAACGATAGGTTGACCTCTTTAGGGACTGTACAGTAATAATACAACGATAGGTTGACCTCTATAGGGACTGTACAGTAATAATACAATGATAGGTTCACCTCTATAGGGACTGTTCAGTAATAATACAATGCTAGGTTGACCTCTATAGGGACTGTACAGTAATAATACAATGATAGGTTGACCTCAATAGGGACAGTGTAGTAATAATTCAACTATAGGTTGACCTCTATAGGGACTGTACAGTAATAATATAACTATAGGTTGACCTCAATAGGGACTGTTCAGTAATAATACAACTATAGGTTGACCTCTATAGGGACTGTTCAGTAATAATACAACTATAGGTTGACCTCTATAGGGACTGTACAGTAATAATACAATGATAGGTTGACCTCTATAGGGACTGTACAGTAATAATACAACTATAGTTTGACCTCTATAGGTTCTGTACAGTAATAATACAACTATAGGTTGACCTCTATAGGGACTGTTCAGTAATAATACAACGATAGGTTCACCTCTATAGGGACTGTACAGTAATAATACAACGATAGGTTGACCTCTATAGAGACTGTACAGTAATAATACAACGATAAGTTGACCTCTATAGGGACTGTACAGTAATAATACAACGATAGGTTGACCTCTATAGGGACAGTACAGTAATAATAAAACGATAGGTTGACCTCTATAGGGACTGTACAGTAATAATACAATGATAAGTTGACCTCTATAGGAACTGTACAGTAATAATTCAACGATAGGTTGACCTCTATAGGGACTGTTCAGTAATAATACAACTATAGGTTGACCTCTATAGGGACTGTAATGTAATAATACAACGATAGGTTGACCTCTATAGGGAATGTACAGTAATAATACAACTATAGGTTAACCTCTATATTGACTGTACAGTAATAATACAACGATAGGTTGACCTCTATAGGGACTGTACAGTAATAATACAACGATAGGTTGACCTCTATAGGGACAGTACCGTAATAATACAACGATAGGTTGACCTCTATAGGGACTGTACAGTAATAATACAACTATAGGTTAACCTCTATATGGACTGTACAGTATTAATACAACGATAGGTTGACCTCTATAGGGACTGTACAGTAATAATACAACGATAGGTTGACCTCAATATAGACAGTACAGTAATAATACAACGATAGGTTGACCTCTATAGGGACTGTACAGTAATAATAAAAATAATTATGTGTTCCTCTGTAGCTCAGCTGGTAGAGCAAGGCGCTTGTAACGCCAAGGTTGTGGGTTCGATCCCCGGGACCACCCACACACAAATAAATATATGCACGCATGACTGTAAGTCGCTTTGGATAAAAGTGTCTGCTAAATGGCATATTATTATTATTATTAGTATTATTAATACAAAGATAGGTTCACCTTTATAGGCACTGTTCAGTAATAATACAACTATAGGTTGACCTCTATAGGGACTGTACAGTAATAATACAATGACAGGTTACCTTTATAGGGACTGTACAGTAATAATACAACTATAGGTTGAGCTCTATAGGGACTGTTCAGTAATAATACAACTATAGGTTGAGCTCTATAGGGACTGTACAGTAATAATACAACGATAGGTTGACTTCTATAGGGACTGTACAGTAATAATACAACTATAGGTTGACCTCTATAGGGACTGTACAGTAATAATACAACTATAGGTTGACCTCAATAGGGACTGTTCAGTAATAATACAACTATAGGTTGACCTCTATAGGTTCTGTACAGTAATAATACAATGCTAGGTTGACCTCTATAGGGACTGTACAGTAATAATACAATGATAGGTTGACCTCAATAGGGACAGTACAGTAATAATACAACGATAGGTTGACCTCTATAGGGACGGTACAGTAATAATACAACTATAGGTTGACCTCTATAAGGACTGTTCAGTTATAATACAACTATAGGTTGACCTCTATAGGGACTGTTCAGTAATAATACAACTATAGGTTGACCTCTATAGGGACTGTACAGTAATAATACAACTATAGGTTAACCTCTATAGGGACTGTACAGTAATAATACAACTATAGGTTGACCTCTATATGGACTGTACAGTAATAATACAACGATAGGTTGACCTCAGTAGGGACAGTACAGTAATAATACAACGATAGGTTGACCTCTATAGGGACTGTACAGTAATAATACAACGATAAGTTGACCTCTATAGGGACTGTACAGTAATAATACAACTATAGGTTCACCTCTATAGGGAAAGTACAGTAATAATAAAACTATAGGTTGACCTCTATAGGGTATGTACAGTAATAATACAATGATAGGTTGACCTCTTTAGGGACTGTACAGTAATAATACAACGATAGGTTGACCTCTATAGGGACTGTACAGTAATAATACAACAATAGGTTGACCTCTATAGGTACTGTTCAGTAATAATACAACTATAGGTTGACCTCTATAGGTTCTGTACAGTAATAATACAATGCTAGGTTGACCTCTATAGGGACTGTACAGTAATAATACAACGATAGGTTGACCTCTATAGGGACGGTACAGTAATAATACAACGATAGGTTGACCTCTATAAGGACTGTTCAGTTATAATACAACTATAGGTTGACCTCTATAGGGACTGTTCAGTAATAATACAACTATAGGTTGACCTCTATAGGGACTGTACAGTAATAATACAACTATAGGTTAACCTCTATAGGGATTGTACAGTAATAATACAACTATATGTTGACCTCTATATGGACTGTACAGTAATAATACAACGATAGGTTGACCTCAATAGGGACAGTACAGTAATAATACAACGATAGGTTGACCTCTATAGGGACTGTACAGTAATAATACAACTATAGGTTGACCTCTATAGGGACTGTACAGTAATAATACAACTATAGGTTGACCTCTATAGGGACCGTACAGTAATAATACAACGATAGGTTGACCTCTATAGGGACTGTACAGTAATAATAAAACAATAGGTTCACCTCTATAGGGACTGTTCAGTAATAATACAACGATAGGTTGACCTCTATAGGGACTGTACAGTAATAATACAACTATAGGTTGACCTCAATAGGGACTGTTCAGTAATAATACAACTATAGGTTGACCTCTATAGGGACTGTACAGTAATAATACAACGATAGGTTGACCTCTACAGGGACTGTACAGTAATAATACAATGATAGGTTACCTCTATAGGGACTGTTCCGTAATAATACAACTATAGGTTGACCTCTATAGGGACTGTACAGTAATAATACAATGATAGGTTGACCTCTATAGGGACTGTACAGTAATAATACAACTATAGGTTGACCTCTATAGGGACTGTACAGTAATAATACAACTATAGGTTGACCTCTATAGGGACTGTTCAGTAATAATACAACTATAGGTTGACCTCTATAGGGACTGTACAGTAATAATACAACTATAAGTTGACCTCTATAGGGACTGTACAGTAATAATACAACTATAGGTTAACCTCTATATGGACTGTACAGTATTAATACAACGATAGGTTGACCTCTATAGGGACTGTACAGTAATAATACAACGATAGGTTGACCTCAATATAGACAGTACAGTAATAATACAACGATAGGTTGACCTCTATAGGGACTGTACAGTAATAATAAAAATAATTATGTGTTCCTCTGTAGCTCAGCTGGTAGAGCAAGGCGCTTGTAACGCCAAGGTTGTGGGTTCGATCCCCGGGACCACCCACACACAAATAAATATATGCACGCATGACTGTAAGTCGCTTTGGATAAAAGCGTCTGCTAAATGGCATATTATTATTATTATTAGTATTATTAATACAAAGATAGGTTCACCTTTATAGGCACTGTTCAGTAATAATACAACTATAGGTTGACCTCTATAGGGACTGTACAGTAATAATACAACTATAGGTTGACCTCAATAGGGATTGTTCAGTAATAATACAACTATAGGTTGACCTCTATAGGTTCTGTACAGTAATAATACAACGATAGGTTGACCTCTATAGGGACTGTACAGTAATAATACAACGATAGGTTGACCTCTATAGGGACTGTACAGTAATAATACAATGATAGGTTGACCTCTATAGGGACTGTACAGTAATAATACAACTATAGGTTGACCTCTATAGGGACTGTACAGTAATAATACAACTATAGGTTGACCTCTATAGGGACTGTACAGTAATAATACAACTATAGGTTGACCTCTATAGGGACTGTACAGTAATAATACAACTATAGGTTGATCTCTATAGGGACTGTTCAGTAATAATACAACTATAGGTTGACCTCTATAGGTTCTGTACAGTAATAATACAACTATAGGTTGACCTCTATAGGGACTGTACAGTAATAATACAACTATAGGTTGACCTCTATAGGGACTGTACAGTAATAATACAACTATAAGTTGACCTCTATAGGGACTGTTCAGTAATAATACAACTATAGGTTGACCTCTATAGGTTCTGTACAGTAATAATACAACGATAGGTTGACCTCTATATGGACTGTACAGTAATAATACAACTATAGGTTGACCTCAATAGGGACAGTACAGTAATAATACAATGACAGGTTACCTTTATAGGGACAGTACAGTAATAATACAATGATAGTTTACCTCTATAGGGACTGTTCAGTAATAATACAACTATAGGTTGAGCTCTATAGGGACTGTACAGTAATAATACAACGATAGGTTGACTTCTATAGGGACTGTACAGTAATAATACAACTATAGGTTGACCTCTATAGGGACTGTACAGTAATAATACAACTATAGGTTGACCTCAATAGGGACTGTTCAGTAATAATACAACTATAGGTTGACCTCTATAGGTACTGTTCAGTAATAATACAACTATAGGTTGACCTCTATAGGTTCTGTACAGTAATAATACAATGCTAGGTTGACCTCTATAGGGACTGTACAGTAATAATACAACAATAGGTTGACCTCAATAGGGACAGTACAGTAATAATACAACGATAGGTTGACCTCTATAGGGACGGTACAGTAATAATACAACGATAGGTTAACCTCTATAAGGACTGTTCAGTTATAATACAACTATAGGTTGACCTCTATAGGGACTGTTCAGTAATAATACAACTATAGGTTGACCTCTATAGGGACTGTACAGTAATAATACAACTATAGGTTAACCTCTATAGGGACTGTACAGTAATAATACAACTATAGGTTGACCTCTATATGGACTGTACAGTAATAATACAACGATAGGTTGACCTCAGTAGGGACAGTACAGTAATAATACAACGATAGGTTGACCTCTATAGGGACTGTACAGTAATAATACAACGATAAGTTGACCTCTATAGGGACTGTACAGTAATAATACAACTATAGGTTCACCTCTATAGGGAAAGTACAGTAATAATAAAACTATAGGTTGACCTCTATAGTGTCTGTACAGTAATAATACAACTATAGGTTGACCTCTATAGGGACTGTAAAGTAATAATACAACGATAGGTTGACCTCTATAGGGTATGTACAGTAATAATACAATGATAGGTTGACCTCTTTAGGGACTGTACAGTAATAATACAATGATAGGTTGACCTCTATAGGGACTCTACAGTAATAATACAACAATAGGTTGACCTCTATAGGTACTGTTCAGTAATAATACAACTATAGGTTGACCTCTATAGGGACTGTACAGTAATAATACAACTATAGGTTGACCTCAATAGGGACTGTTCAGTAATAATACAACTATAGGTTGACCTCTATAGGTACTGTTCAGTAATAATACAACTATAGGTTGACCTCTATAGGTTCTGTACAGTAATAATACAATGCTAGGTTGACCTCTATAGGGACTGTACAGTAATAATACAACGATAGGTTGACCTCAATAGGGACAGTACAGTAATAATACAACGATAGGTTGACCTCTATAGGGACGGTACAGTAATAATACAACGATAGGTTAACCTCTATAAGGACTGTTCAGTTATAATACAACTATAGGTTGACCTCTATAGGGACTGTTCAGTAATAATACAACTATAGGTTGACCTCTATAGGTACTGTTCAGTAATAATACAACTATAGGTTGACCTCTATAGGTTCTGTACAGTAATAATACAATGCTAGGTTGACCTCTATAGGGACTGTACAGTAATAATACAACGATAGGTTGACCTCAATAGGGACAGTACAGTAATAATACAACGATAGGTTGACCTCAATAGGGACAGTACAGTAATAATACAACGATAGGTTGACCTCTATGGGGACGGTACAGTAATAATACAACGATAGGTTGACCTCTATAAGGACTGTTCAGTTATAATACAACTATAGGTTGACCTCTATAGGGACTGTTCAGTAATAATACAACTATAGGTTGACCTCTATAGGGACTGTACAGTAATAATACAACTATAGGTTAACCTCTATAGGGATTGTACAGTAATAATACAACTATAGGTTGACCTCTATATGGACTGTACAGTAATACTACAACGATAGGTTGACCTCAATAGGGACAGTACAGTAATAATACAACGATAGGTTGACCTCTATAGGGACTGTACAGTAATAATACAACTATAGGTTGACCTCTATAGGGACTGTACAGTAATAATACAACTATAGGTTGACCTCTATAGGGACCGTACAGTAATAATACAACGATAGGTTGACCTCTATAGGGACTGTACAGTAATAATAAAACAATAGGTTGACCTCTATAGGGACTGTTCAGTAATAATACAACGATAGGTTGACCTCTATAGGGACTGTACAGTAATAATACAACTATAGGTTGACCTCAATAGGGACTGTTCAGTAATAATACAACTATAGGTTGACCTCTATAGGGACTGTACAGTAATAATACAACGATAGGTTGACCTCTACAGGGACTGTACAGTAATAATACAATGATAGGTTACCTCTATAGGGACTGTTCCGTAATAATACAACTATAGGTTGACCTCTATAGGGACTGTACAGTAATAATACAATGATAGGTTGACCTCTATAGGGACTGTACAGTAATAATACAACTATAGGTTGACCTCTATAGGGACTGTACAGTAATAATACAACTATAGGTTGACCTCTATAGGGACTGTTCAGTAATAATACAACTATAGGTTGACCTCTATAGGGACTGTACAGTAATAATACAACTATAAGTTGACCTCTATAGGGACTCATCAGTAATAATACAATGATAGGTTACCTCTATAGGGACTGTTCCGTAATAATACAACTATAGGTTGACCTCTATAGGTTCTGTACAGTAATAATACAACGATAGGTTGACCTCTATATGGACTGTACAGTAATAATACAACTATAGGTTGACCTCAATAGGGACAGTACAGTAATAATACAACGATAGGTTGACCTCAATAGGGACTTTACAGTAATAATACAATGATAGGTTACCTTTATAGGGACTGTTCAGTAATAATACAACTATAGGTTGACCTCTATAGGGACTGTACAGTAATAATACAACGATAGGTTGACTTCTATAGGGACTGTACAGTAATAATACAACGATAGGTTGACCTCTATAGGGACAGTACAGTAATAATAAAACGATAGGTTGACCTCTATAGGGACTGCACAGTAATAATAAAAATAATTATGTGTTCCTCTGTAGCTCAGCTGGTAGAGCAAGGCGCTTGTAACGCCAAGGTTGTGGGTTCGATCCCCGGGACCACCCACACACAAATAAATATATGCACGCATGACTGTAAGTAGCTTTGGATAAAAGTGTCTGCTAAATGGTTTATTATTATTAGTATTATTAATACAATGATAGGTTCACCTTTATAGGCACTGTTCAGTAATAATACAACTATAGGTTGACCTCTATAGGGACTGTACAGTAATAATACAACTATAGGTTGACCTCAATAGGGATTATTCAGTAATAATACAACTATAGGTTGACCTCTATAGGTTCTGTACAGTAATAATACAACGATAGGTTGACCTCTATAGGGACTGTACAGTAATAATACAACGATAGGTTGACCTCTATAGGGACTGTACAGTAATAATACAATGATATGTTGACCTCTATAGGGACTGTACAGTAATAATTCAACGATAGGTTGACCTCTATAGGGACTGTTCAGTAATAATACAACTATAGGTTGACCTCTATAGGGACTGTAATGTAATAATACAACGATAGGTTGACCTCTTTAGGGAATGTACAGTAATAATACAACTATAGGTTAACCTCTATATTGACTGTACAGTAATAATACAACGATAGGTTGACCTCTATAGGGACTGTACAGTAATAATACAACGATCGGTTGACCTCTATAGGGACAGTACAGTAATAATACAACGATAGGTTGACCTCTATAGGGACTGTACAGTAATAATACAACTATAGGTTAACATCTATATGGACTGTACAGTATTAATACAACGATAGGTTGACCTCTATAGGGACTGTACAGTAATAATACAACGATAGGTTGACCTCTATAGGGACTGTACAGTAATAATACAACTATAGGTTAACATCTATATGGACTGTACAGTAATAATTCAACGATACGTTGACCTCTATAGGGACTGTACAGTAATAATACAACTATAGGTTGACCTCTATAGGGACTGTTCAGTAATAATACAACTATAGGTTGACCTCTATAGGGACTGTACAGTAATAATACAACTATAAGTTGACCTCTATAGGGACTGTTCAGTAATAATACAATGATAGGTTACCTCTATAGGGACTTTTCCGTAATAATACAACTATAGGTTGACCTCTATAGGTTCTGTACAGTAATAATACAACGATAGGTTGACCTCTATATGGACTGTACAGTAATAATACAACTATAGGTTGACCTCAATAGGGACAGTACAGTAATAATACAACGATAGGTTGACCTCAATAGGGACTTTACAGTAATAATACAATGATAGGTTACCTTTATAGGGACTGTTCAGTAATAATACAACTATAGGTTGACCTCTATAGGGACTGTACAGTAATAATACAACGATAGGTTGACTTCTATAGGGACTGTACAGTAATAATACAACGATAGGTTGACCTCTATAGGGACAGTACAGTAATAATAAAACGATAGGTTGACCTCTATAGGGACTGCACAGTAATAATAAAAATAATTATGTGTTCCTCTGTAGCTCAGCTGGTAGAGCAAGGCGCTTGTAACGCCAAGGTTGTGGGTTCGATCCCCGGGACCACCCACACACAAATAAATATATGCACGCATGACTGTAAGTAGCTTTGGATAAAAGTGTCTGCTAAATGGTATATTATTATTATTATTAGTATTGTTAATACAATGATAGGTTCACCTTTATAGGCACTGTTCAGTAATAATACAACTATAGGTTGACCTCTATAGGGACTGTACAGTAATAATACAACTATAGGTTGACCTCAATAGGGATTATTCAGTAATAATACAACTATAGGTTGACCTCTATAGGTTCTGTACAGTAATAATACAACGATAGGTTGACCTCTATAGGGACTGTACAGTAATAATACAACGATAGGTTGACCTCTATAGGGACTGTACAGTAATAATACAATGATATGTTGACCTCTATAGGGACTGTACAGTAATAATTCAACGATAGGTTGACCTCTATAGGGACTGTTCAGTAATAATACAACTATAGGTTGACCTCTATAGGGACTGTAATGTAATAATACAACGATAGGTTGACCTCTTTAGGGAATGTACAGTAATAATACAACTATAGGTTAACCTCTATATTGACTGTACAGTAATAATACAACGATAGGTTGACCTCTATAGGGACTGTACAGTAATAATACAACGATCGGTTGACCTCTATAGGGACAGTACAGTAATAATACAACGATAGGTTGACCTCTATAGGGACTGTACAGTAATAATACAACTATAGGTTAACATCTATATGGACTGTACAGTATTAATACAACGATAGGTTGACCTCTATAGGGACTGTACAGTAATAATACAACGATAGGTTGACCTCTATAGGGACTGTACAGTAATAATACAACTATAGGTTAACATCTATATGGACTGTACAGTAATAATTCAACGATACGTTGACCTCTATAGGGACTGTACAGTAATAATAAAAATAATTATGTGTTCCTCTGTAGCTCAGCTGGTAGAGCAAGGCGCTTGTAACGCCAAGGTTGTGGGTTCGATCCCCGGGACCACCCACACACAAATAAATATATGCACGCATGACTGTAAGTCGCTTTGGATAAAAGCGTCTGCTAAATGGCATATTATTATTATTATTAGTATTATTAATACAATGATAGGTTCACCTTTATAGGCACTGTTCAGTAATAATACAACTATAGGTTGACCTCTATAGGGACTGTACAGTAATAATACAACTATAGGTTGACCTCAATAGGGATTGTTCAGTAATAATACAACTATAGGTTGACCTCTATAGGTTCTGTACAGTAATAATACAACTATAGGTTGACCTCTATAGGGACTGTACAGTAATAATACAACTATAGGTTGACCTCTATAGGGACTGTTCAGTAATAATACAACTATAGGTTGACCTCTATAGGTTCTGTACAGTAATAATACAACTATAGGTTGACCTCTATAGGGACTGTACAGTAATAATACAACTATAGGTTGACCTCTATAGTGACTGTACAGTAATAATACAACTATAAGTTGACCTTTATAGGGACTGTTCAGTAATAATACAACTATAGGTTGACCTCTATATGGACTGTACAGTAATAATACAACTATAGGTTGACCTCTATAGGTTCTGTACAGTAATAATACAATGCTAGGTTGACCTCTATAGGGACTGTACAGTAATAATACAACGATAGTTTGACCTCAATAGGGACAGTACAGTAATAATACAACGATAGGTTGACCTCTATAGGGACGGTACAGTAATAATACAACGATAGGTTGACCTCTATAAGGACTGTTCAGTTATAATACAACTATAGGTTGACCTCTATAGGGACTGTTCAGTAATAATACAACTATAGGTTGACCTCTATAGGGACTGTACAGTAATAATACAACGATAGGTTGACTTCTATAGGGACTGTACAGTAATAATACAACGATAGGTTGACCTCTATAGGGACTGTACAGTAATAATAAAACAATAGGTTGACCTCTATAGGGACTGTTCAGTAATAATACAACGATAGGTTGACCTCTATAGGGACTGTACAGTAATAATACAACTATAGGTTGACCTCAATAGGGACTGTTCAGTAATAATACAACTATAGGTTGACCTCTATAGGGACTGTACAGTAATAATACAACGATAGGTTGACCTCTACAGGGACTGTACAGTAATAATACAATGATAGGTTACCTCTATAGGGACTGTTCCGTAATAATACAACTATAGGTTGACCTCTATAGGGACTGTACAGTAATAATACAATGATAGGTTGACCTCTATAGGGACTGTACAGTAATAATACAACTATAGGTTGACCTCTATAGGGACTGTACAGTAATAATACAACTATAGGTTGACCTCTATAGGGACTGTTCAGTAATAATACAACTATAGGTTGACCTCTATAGGGACTGTACAGTAATAATACAACTATAAGTTGACCTCTATAGGGACTCATCAGTAATAATACAATGATAGGTTACCTCTATAGGGACTGTTCCGTAATAATACAACTATAGGTTGACCTCTATAGGTTCTGTACAGTAATAATACAACGATAGGTTGACCTCTATATGGACTGTACAGTAATAATACAACTATAGGTTGACCTCAATAGGGACAGTACAGTAATAATACAACGATAGGTTGACCTCAATAGGGACTTTACAGTAATAATACAATGATAGGTTACCTTTATAGGGACTGTTCAGTAATAATACAACTATAGGTTGACCTCTATAGGGACTGTACAGTAATAATACAACGATAGGTTGACTTCTATAGGGACTGTACAGTAATAATACAACGATAGGTTGACCTCTATAGGGACAGTACAGTAATAATAAAACGATAGGTTGACCTCTATAGGGACTGCACAGTAATAATAAAAATAATTATGTGTTCCTCTGTAGCTCAGCTGGTAGAGCAAGGCGCTTGTAACGCCAAGGTTGTGGGTTCGATCCCCGGGACCACCCACACACAAATAAATATATGCACGCATGACTGTAAGTAGCTTTGGATAAAAGTGTCTGCTAAATGGTATATTATTATTATTATTAGTATTATTAATACAATGATAGGTTCACCTTTATAGGCACTGTTCAATAATAATACAACTATAGGTTGACCTCTATAGGGACTGTACAGTAATAATACAACTATAGGTTGACCTCAATAGGGATTATTCAGTAATAATACAACTATAGGTTGACCTCTATAGGTTCTGTACAGTAATAATACAACGATAGGTTGACCTCTATAGGGACTGTACAGTAATAATACAACGATAGGTTGACCTCTATAGGGACTGTACAGTAATAATACAATGATATGTTGACCTCTATAGGGACTGTACAGTAATAATTCAACGATAGGTTGACCTCTATAGGGACTGTTCAGTAATAATACAACTATAGGTTGACCTCTATAGGGACTGTAATGTAATAATACAACGATAGGTTGACCTCTTTAGGGAATGTACAGTAATAATACAACTATAGGTTAACCTCTATATTGACTGTACAGTAATAATACAACGATAGGTTGACCTCTATAGGGACTGTACAGTAATAATACAACGATCGGTTGACCTCTATAGGGACAGTACAGTAATAATACAACGATAGGTTGACCTCTATAGGGACTGTACAGTAATAATACAACTATAGGTTAACATCTATATGGACTGTACAGTATTAATACAACGATAGGTTGACCTCTATAGGGACTGTACAGTAATAATACAACGATAGGTTGACCTCTATAGGGACTGTACAGTAATAATACAACTATAGGTTAACATCTATATGGACTGTACAGTAATAATTCAACGATACGTTGACCTCTATAGGGACTGTACAGTAATAATACAACTATAGGTTGACCTCTATAGGGACTGTTCAGTAATAATACAACTATAGGTTGACCTCTATAGGGACTGTACAGTAATAATACAACTATAAGTTGACCTCTATAGGGACTGTTCAGTAATAATACAATGATAGGTTACCTCTATAGGGACTTTTCCGTAATAATACAACTATGGCGGCAGGTAGCTTAGTGGGTAAGAGCGTTGTGCCAGTAACCGAAAGGTCGCTGGTTCTAATCCCCGAGCCGACTAGGTGAAAAATCTGTCGATGTGCCCTTAAGCAAGGCACTTAACCCTAATTGCTCCTGTAAGTCGCTCTGGATAAGAGCGTCTGCTAAATGACTAAAATGTAAAATGTAAAATGTATAGGTTGACCTCTATAGGTTCTGTACAGTAATAATACAACGATAGGTTGACCTCTATATGGACTGTACAGTAATAATACAACTATAGGTTGACCTCAATAGGGACAGTACAGTAATAATACAACGATAGGTTGACCTCAATAGGGACTTTACAGTAATAATACAATGATAGGTTACCTTTATAGGGACTGTTCAGTAATAATACAACTATAGGTTGACCTCTATAGGGACTGTACAGTAATAATACAACGATAGGTTGACTTCTATAGGGACTGTACAGTAATAATACAACGATAGGTTGACCTCTATAGGGACAGTACAGTAATAATAAAACGATAGGTTGACCTCTATAGGGACTGCACAGTAATAATAAAAATAATTATGTGTTCCTCTGTAGCTCAGCTGGTAGAGCAAGGCGCTTGTAACGCCAAGGTTGTGGGTTCGATCCCCGGGACCACCCACACACAAATAAATATATGCACGCATGACTGTAAGTAGCTTTGGATAAAAGTGTCTGCTAAATGGTATATTATTATTATTATTAGTATTATTAATACAATGATAGGTTCACCTTTATAGGCACTGTTCAGTAATAATACAACTATAGGTTGACCTCTATAGGGACTGTACAGTAATAATACAACTATAGGTTGACCTCAATAGGGATTATTCAGTAATAATACAACTATAGGTTGACCTCTATAGGTTCTGTACAGTAATAATACAACGATAGGTTGACCTCTATAGGGACTGTACAGTAATAATACAATGATATGTTGACCTCTATAGGGACTGTACAGTAATAATTCAACGATAGGTTGACCTCTATAGGGACTGTTCAGTAATAATACAACTATAGGTTGACCTCTATAGGGACTGTAATGTAATAATACAACGATAGGTTGACCTCTTTAGGGAATGTACAGTAATAATACAACTATAGGTTAACCTCTATATTGACTGTACAGTAATAATACAACGATAGGTTGACCTCTATAGGGACTGTACAGTAATAATACAACGATCGGTTGACCTCTATAGGGACAGTACAGTAATAATACAACGATAGGTTGACCTCTATAGGGACTGTACAGTAATAATACAACTATAGGTTAACATCTATATGGACTGTACAGTATTAATACAACGATAGGTTGACCTCTATAGGGACTGTACAGTAATAATACAACGATAGGTTGACCTCTATAGGGACTGTACAGTAATAATACAACTATAGGTTAACATCTATATGGACTGTACAGTAATAATTCAACGATACGTTGACCTCTATAGGGACTGTACAGTAATAATAAAAATAATTATGTGTTCCTCTGTAGCTCAGCTGGTAGAGCAAGGCGCTTGTAACGCCAAGGTTGTGGGTTCGATCCCCGGGACCACCCACACACAAATAAATATATGCACGCATGACTGTAAGTCGCTTTGGATAAAAGCGTCTGCTAAATGGCATATTATTATTATTATTAGTATTATTAATACAATGATAGGTTCACCTTTATAGGCACTGTTCAGTAATAATACAACTATAGGTTGACCTCTATAGGGACTGTACAGTAATAATACAACTATAGGTTGACCTCAATAGGGATTGTTCAGTAATAATACAACTATAGGTTGACCTCTATAGGTTCTGTACAGTAATAATACAACTATAGGTTGACCTCTATAGGGACTGTACAGTAATAATACAACTATAGGTTGACCTCTATAGGGACTGTTCAGTAATAATACAACTATAGGTTGACCTCTATAGGTTCTGTACAGTAATAATACAACTATAGGTTGACCTCTATAGGGACTGTACAGTAATAATACAACTATAGGTTGACCTCTATAGTGACTGTACAGTAATAATACAACTATAAGTTGACCTTTATAGGGACTGTTCAGTAATAATACAACTATAGGTTGACCTCTATATGGACTGTACAGTAATAATACAACTATAGGTTGACCTCTATAGGTTCTGTACAGTAATAATACAATGCTAGGTTGACCTCTATAGGGACTGTACAGTAATAATACAACGATAGTTTGACCTCAATAGGGACAGTACAGTAATAATACAACGATAGGTTGACCTCTATAGGGACGGTACAGTAATAATACAACGATAGGTTGACCTCTATAAGGACTGTTCAGTTATAATACAACTATAGGTTGACCTCTATAGGGACTGTTCAGTAATAATACAACTATAGGTTGACCTCTATAGGGACTGTACAGTAATAATACAACGATAGGTTGACTTCTATAGGGACTGTACAGTAATAATACAACGATAGGTTGACCTCTATAGGGACAGTACAGTAATAATAAAACGATAGGTTGACCTCTATAGGGACTGTACAGTAATAATACAATGATATGTTGACCTCTATAGGGACTGTACAGTAATAATTCAACGATAGGTTGACCTCTATAGGGACTGTTCAGTAATAATACAACTATAGGTTGACCTCTATAGGGACTGTAATGTAATAATACAACGATAGGTTGACCTCTATAGGGACAGTACAGTAATAATACAACGATAGGTTGACCTCTATAGGGACTGTACAGTAATAATACAACTATAGGTTAACCTCTATATGGACTGTACAGTATTAATACAACGATAGGTTGACCTCTATAGGGACTGTACAGTAATAATACAACGATAGGTTGACCTCAATATAGACAGTACAGTAATAATACAACGATAGGTTGACCTCTATAGGGACTGTACAGTAATAATAAAAATAATTATGTGTTCCTCTGTAGCTCAGCTGGTAGAGCAAGGCGCTTGTAACGCCAAGGTTGTGGGTTCGATCCCCGGGACCACCCACACACAAATAAATATATGCACGCATGACTGTAAGTCGCTTTGGATAAAAGCGTCTGCTAAATGGCATATTATTATTATTATTAATACAATGATAGGTTCACCTTTATAGGCACTGTTCAGTAATAATACAACTATAGGTTGACCTCTATAGGGACTGTACAGTAATAATACAACTATAGGTTGACCTCAATAGGGATTGTTCAGTAATAATACAACTATAGGTTGACCTCTATAGGTTCTGTACAGTAATAATACAGCGATAGGTTGACCTCTATAGGGACTGTACAGTAATAATACAACGATAGGTTGACCTCTATAGGGACTGTACAGTAATAATACAATGATAGGTTGACCTCTATAGGGACTGTACAGTAATAATACAACTATAGGTTGACCTCTATAGGGACTGTACAGTAATAATACAACTATAGGTTGACCTCTATAGGGACTGTACAGTAATAATACAACTATAGGTTGACCTCTATAGGGACTGTACAGTAATAATACAACTATAGGTTGACCTCTATAGGGACTGTTCAGTAATAATACAACTATAGGTTGACCTCTATAGGTTCTGTACAGTAATAATACAACTATAGGTTGACCTCTATAGGGACTGTACAGTAATAATACAACTATAGGTTGACCTCTATAGGGACTGTACAGTAATAATACAACTATAAGTTGACCTCTATAGGGACTGTACAGTAATAATACAACTATAGGTTGACCTCTATATGGACTGTAGAGTAATAATACAACTATAGGTTGACCTCAATAGGGACAGTACAGTAATAATACAATAACAGGTTACCTTTATAGGGACTGTTCAGTAATAATACAACTATAGGTTGACCTCTATAGGGACTGTACAGTAATAATACAACGATAGGTTGACTTCTATAGGGACTGTACAGTAATAATACAACTATAGGTTGACCTCTATAGGGACTGTACAGTAATAATACAACTATAGGTTGACCTCAATAGGGACTGTTCAGTAATAATACAACTATAGGTTGACCTCTATAGGTACTGTTCAGTAATAATACAACTATAGGTTGACCTCTATAGGTTCTGTACAGTAATAATAAAATGCTAGGTTGACCTCTATAGGGACTGTACAATAATAATACAACGATAGGTTGACCTCAATAGGGACAGTACAGTAATAATACAACGATAGGTTGACCTCTATAGGGACGGTACAGTAATAATACAACGATAGGTTGACCTCTATAAGGACTGTTCAGTTATAATACAACTATAGGTTGACCTCTATAGGGACTGTTCAGTAATAATACAACTATAGGTTGACCTCTATAGGGACTGTACAGTAATAATACAACGATAGGTTGACTTCTATACGGACTGTACAGTAATAATACAACGATAGGTTGACCTCTATAGGGACAGTACAGTAATAATAAAACGATAGGTTGACCTCTATAGGGACTGTACAGTAATAATACAATGATATGTTGACCACTATAGGGACTGTACAGTAATAATTCAACGATAGGTTGACCTCTATAGGGACTGTTCAGTAATAATACAACTATAGGTTGACCTCTATAGGGACTGTAATGTAATAATACAACGATAGGTTGACCTCTATAGGGAATGTACAGTAATAATACAACTATAGGTTAACCTCTATATTGACTGTACAGTAATAATACAACGATAGGTTGACCTCTATAGGGACTGTACAGTAATAATACAACGATAGGTTGACCTCTATAGGGACAGTACAGTAATAATACAACGATAGGTTGACCTCTATAGGGACTGTACAGTAATAATACAACTATAGGTTAACCTCTATATGGACTATACAGTATTAATACAACGATAGGTTGACCTCTATAGGGACTGTACAGTAATAATACAACGATAGGTTGACCTCAATATAGACAGTACAGTAATAATACAACGATAGGTTGACCTCTATAGGGACTGTACAGTAATAATAAAAATAACTATGTGTTCCTCTGTAGCTCAGCTGGTAGAGCAAGGCGCTTGTAACGCCAAGGTTGTGGGTTCGATCCCCGGGACCACCCACACACAAATAAATATATGCACGCATGACTGTAAGTCGCTTTGGATAAAAGCGTCTGCTAAATGGCATATTATTATTATTATTAGTATTATTAATACAATGATAGGTTCACCTTTATAGGCACTGTTCAGTAATAATACAACTATAGGTTGACCTCTATAGGGACTGTACAGTAATAATACAACTATAGGTTGACCTCAATAGGGATTGTTCAGTAATAATACAACTATAGGTTGACCTCTATAGGTTCTGTACAGTAATAATACAACGATAGGTTGACCTCTATAGGGACTGTACAGTAATAATACAACGATAGGTTGACCTCTATAGGGACTGTACAGTAATAATACAATGATAGGTTGACCTCTATAGGGACTGTACAGTAATAATACAACTATAGGTTGACCTCTATAGGGACTGTACAGTAATAATACAACTATAGGTTGACCTCTATAGGGACTGTACAGTAATAATACAACTATAGGTTGACCTCTATAGGGACTGTTCAGTAATAATACAACTATAGGTTGACCTCTATAGGTTCTGTACAGTAATAATACAACTATAGGTTGACCTCTATAGGGACTGTACAGTAATAATACAACTATAGGTTGACCTCTATAGGGACTGTACAGTAATAATACAACTATAAGTTGACCTCTATAGGGACTGTTCAGTAATAATACAACTATAGGTTGACCTCTATATGGACTGTACAGTAATAATACAACTATAGGTTGACCTCAATAGGGACAGTACAGTAATAATACAATGACAGGTTACCTTTATAGGGACTGTTCAGTAATAATACAACTATAGGTTGACCTCTATAGGGACTGTACAGTAATAATACAACGATAGGTTGACTTCTATAGGGACTGTACAGTAATAATACAACTATAGGTTGACCTCTATAGGGACTGTACAGTAATAATACAACTATAGGTTGACCTCAATAGGGACTGTTCAGTAATAATACAACTATAGGTTGACCTCTATAGGTACTGTTCAGTAATAATACAACTATAGGTTGACCTCTATCGGTTCTGTACAGTAATAATACAATGCTAGGTTGACCTCTATAGGGACTGTACAGTAATAATACAACGATAGGTTGACCTCAATAGGGACAGTACAGTAATAATACAACGATAGGTTGACCTCTATAGGGACTGTACAGTAATAATACAACGATAAGTTGACCTCTATAGGGACTGTACAGTAATAATACAACTATAGGTTCACCTCTATAGGGAAAGTACAGTAATAATAAAACTATAGGTTGACCTCTATAGGGTCTGTACAGTAATAATACAACTATAGGTTCACCTCTATAGGGACTGTTCAGTAATATTACAACGATAGGTTCACCTCTATAGGGACTGTAAAGTAATAATACAACGATAGGTTGACCTCTATAGGGTATGTACAGTAATAATACAATGATAGGTTGACCTCTTTAGGGACTGTACAGTAATAATACAACGATAGGTTGACCTCTATAGGGACAGTACAGTAATAATACAACGATAGGTTGACCTCTATAGGGACTGTACAGTAATAATACAACTATAGGTTAACCTCTATATGGACTATACAGTATTAATACAACGATAGGTTGACCTCTATAGGGACTGTACAGTAATAATACAACGATAGGTTGACCTCAATATAGACAGTACAGTAATAATACAACGATAGGTTGACCTCTATAGGGACTGTACAGTAATAATAAAAATAACTATGTGTTCCTCTGTAGCTCAGCTGGTAGAGCAAGGCGCTTGTAACGCCAAGGTTGTGGGTTCGATCCCCGGGACCACCCACACACAAATAAATATATGCACGCATGACTGTAAGTCGCTTTGGATAAAAGCGTCTGCTAAATGGCATATTATTATTATTATTAGTATTATTAATACAATGATAGGTTCACCTTTATAGGCACTGTTCAGTAATAATACAACTATAGGTTGACCTCTATAGGGACTGTACAGTAATAATACAACTATAGGTTGACCTCAATAGGGATTGTTCAGTAATAATACAACTATAGGTTGACCTCTATAGGTTCTGTACAGTAATAATACAACGATAGGTTGACCTCTATAGGGACTGTACAGTAATAATACAACGATAGGTTGACCTCTATAGGGACTGTACAGTAATAATACAATGATAGGTTGACCTCTATAGGGACTGTACAGTAATAATACAACTATAGGTTGACCTCTATAGGGACTGTACAGTAATAATACAACTATAGGTTGACCTCTATAGGGACTGTACAGTAATAATACAACTATAGGTTGACCTCTATAGGGACTGTTCAGTAATAATACAACTATAGGTTGACCTCTATAGGTTCTGTACAGTAATAATACAACTATAGGTTGACCTCTATAGGGACTGTACAGTAATAATACAACTATAGGTTGACCTCTATAGGGACTGTACAGTAATAATACAACTATAAGTTGACCTCTATAGGGACTGTTCAGTAATAATACAACTATAGGTTGACCTCTATATGGACTGTACAGTAATAATACAACTATAGGTTGACCTCAATAGGGACAGTACAGTAATAATACAATGACAGGTTACCTTTATAGGGACTGTTCAGTAATAATACAACTATAGGTTGACCTCTATAGGGACTGTACAGTAATAATACAACGATAGGTTGACTTCTATAGGGACTGTACAGTAATAATACAACTATAGGTTGACCTCTATAGGGACTGTACAGTAATAATACAACTATAGGTTGACCTCAATAGGGACTGTTCAGTAATAATACAACTATAGGTTGACCTCTATAGGTACTGTTCAGTAATAATACAACTATAGGTTGACCTCTATCGGTTCTGTACAGTAATAATACAATGCTAGGTTGACCTCTATAGGGACTGTACAGTAATAATACAACGATAGGTTGACCTCAATAGGGACAGTACAGTAATAATACAACGATAGGTTGACCTCTATAGGGACTGTACAGTAATAATACAACGATAAGTTGACCTCTATAGGGACTGTACAGTAATAATACAACTATAGGTTCACCTCTATAGGGAAAGTACAGTAATAATAAAACTATAGGTTGACCTCTATAGGGTCTGTACAGTAATAATACAACTATAGGTTCACCTCTATAGGGACTGTTCAGTAATATTACAACGATAGGTTCACCTCTATAGGGACTGTAAAGTAATAATACAACGATAGGTTGACCTCTATAGGGTATGTACAGTAATAATACAATGATAGGTTGACCTCTTTAGGGACTGTACAGTAATAATACAACGACAGGTTGACCTCTATAGGGACTGTACAGTAATAATACAACAATAGGTTGACCTCTATAGGTACTGTTCAGTAATAATACAACTATAGGTTGACCTCTATAGGTTCTGTACAGTAATAATACAATGCTAGGTTGACCTCTATAGGGACTGTACAGTAATAATACAACGATAGGTTGACCTCAATAGGGACAGTACAGTAATAATACAACGATAGGTTGACCTCTATAGGGACGGTACAGTAATAATACAACGATAGGTTGACCTCTATAAGGACTGTTCAGTTATAATACAACTATAGGTTGACCTCTATAGGGACTGTTCAGTAATAATACAACTATAGGTTGACCTCTATAGGGACTGTACAGTAATAATACAACTATAGGTTAACCTCTATAGGGACTGTACAGTAATAATACAACTATAGGTTGACCTCTATAGGGACTGTACAGTAATAATACAACTATAGGTTGACCTCTATAGGGACCGTACAGTAATAATACAACGATAGGTTGACCTCTATAGGGACTGTACAGTAATAATAAAACAATAGGTTCACCTCTATAGGGACTGTTCAGTAATAATACAACGATAGGTTGACCTCTATAGGGACTGTACAGTAATAATACAACTATAGGTTGACCTCAATAGGGACTGTTCAGTAATAATACAACTATAGGTTGACCTCTATAGGGACTGTACAGTAATAATACAACGATAGGTTGACCTCTACAGGGACTGTACAGTAATAATACAATGATAGGTTACCTCTATAGGGACTGTTCCGTAATAATACAACTATAGGTTGACCTCTATAGGGACTGTACAGTAATAATACAATGATAGGTTGACCTCTATAGGGACTGTACAGTAATAATACAACTATAGGTTGACCTCTATAGGGACTGTACAGTAATAATACAACTATAGGTTGACCTCTATAGGGACTGTTCAGTAATAATACAACTATAGGTTGACCTCTATAGGGACTGTACAGTAATAATACAACTATGAGTTGACCTCTATAGGGACTGTTCAGTAATAATACAACTATAGGTTGACCTCTATAGGTTCTGTACAGTAATAATACAACGATAGGTTGACCTCTATATGGACTGTACAGTAATAATACAACGATAGGTTGACCTCAATAGGGACTGTTCAGTAATAATACAACTATAGGTTGACCTCAATAGGGACTGTTCAGTAATAATAAAACTATAGGTTGACCTCAATAGGGACTGTTCAGTAATAATACAACTATAGGTTGACCTCTATAGGTACTGTTCAGTAATAATACAACTATAGGTTGACCTCTATATGGACTTTACAGTAATAATACAATGATAGGTTACCTTTATAGGGACTGTTCAGTAATAATACAACTATAGGTTGACCTCTATAGGGACTGTACAGTAATAATACAATGGTAGGTTGACTTCTATAGGGACTGTACAGTAATAATACAACTATAGGTTGACCTCTATAGGGACTGTTCAGTAATAATACAACTATAGGTTGACCTCAATAGGGACTGTTCAGTAATAATAAAACTATAGGTTGACCTCAATAGGGACTGTTCAGTAATAATACAACTATAGGTTGACCTCTATAGGTACTGTTCAGTAATAATACAACTATAGGTTGACCTCTATATGGACTGTACAGTAATAATACAATGATAGGTTAGCCTCAATAGGGACAGTACAGTAATAATACAATGATAGGTTGACCTCTATAGGGACTGTACAGTAATAATACAACGATAAGTTGACCTCTATAGGGACTGTACAGTAATAATACAACTATAGGTTCACCTCTATAGGGACTGTTCAGTAATAATACAACTATAGGTTGACCTCAATAGGGACTGTTCAGTAATAATACAACTATAGGTTGACCTCTATAGGTACTGTTCAGTAATAATACAACTATAGGTTGACCTCTATAGGTTCTGTACAGTAATAACACAATGCTAGGTTGACCTCTATAGGGACTGTACAGTAATAATACAACGATAGGTTGACCTCAATAGGGACAGTACAGTAATAATACAACGATAGGTTGACCTCTATAGGGATGGTACAGTAATAATACAACGATAGGTTGACCTCTATAAGGACTGTTCAGTTATAATACAACTATAGGTTGACCTCTATAGGGACTGTTCAGTAATAATACAACTATAGGTTGACCTCTATAGGGACTGTACAGTAATAATACAACTATAGGTTAACCTCTATAGGGACTGTAAAGTAATAATACAACTATAGGTTGACCTCTATATGGACTGTACAGTAATAATACAACGATAGGTTAGCCTCAATAGGGACAGTACAGTAATAATACAACGATAGGTTGACCTCTATAGGGACTGTACAGTAATAATACAATGATAAGTTGACCTCTATAGGGACTGTACAGTAATGATACAACTATAGGTTCACCTCTATAGGGAAAGTACAGTAATAATAAAACTATAGGTTGACCTCTATAGGGACTGTACAGTAATAATACAACTATAGGTTCACCTCTATAGGGACTGTTCAGTAATATTACAACAATAGGTTCACCTCTATAGGGACTGTAAAGTAATAATACAACGATAGGTTGACCTCTATAGGGTATGTACAGTAATAATACAATGATAGGTTGACCTCTTTAGGGACTGTTTAGTTATAATATAACTATAGGTTGACCTCTATAGGGACTGTTCAGTAATAATACAACTATAGGTTGACCTCTATAGGGACTGTACAGTAATAATACAACTATAGGTTAACCTCTATAGGGACTGTACAGTAATAATACAACTATAGGTTGACCTCTTTATGGACTGTACAGTAATAATACAACGATAGGTTGACCTCAATAGGGACAGTACAGTAATAATACAACGATAGGTTGACCTCTATAGGGACTGTACAGTAATAATACAACGATAAGTTGACCTCTATAGGGACTGTTCAGTAATAATACAACTATAGGTTCACCTCTATAGGGAAAGTACAGTAATAATAAAACTATAGGTTGACCTCTATAGGGACTGTACAGTAATAATACAACGATAGGTTGACCTCTATAGGGACCGTACAGTAATAATACAACGATAGGTTGACCTCTATAGGGACTGTACAGTAATAATAAAACAATAGGTGCACCTCTATAGGGATTGTTCAGTAATAATACAACGATAGGTTGACCTCTATAGGGACTGTACAGTAATAATACAACTATAGGTTGACCTCAATAGGGACTGTTCAGTAATAATACAACTATAGGTTGACCTCTATAGGGACTGTACAGTAATAATACAACGATAGGTTGACCTCTATAGGGCCTGTACAGTAATAATACAATGATAGGTTACCTCTATAGGGACTGTTCAGTAATAATACAACTATAGGTTGACCTCTATAGGGACTGTACAGTAATAATACAATGATAGGTTGACCTCTATAGGGACTGTACAGTAATAATACAACTATAGGTTGACCTCTATAGGAACTGTACATTAATAATACAACTATAGGTTGACCTCTATAGGGACTGTACAGTAATAATACAACTATAGGTTGACCTCTATAGGGACTGTACAGTAATAATACAATGATAGGTTACCTCTATAGGGACTGTTCAGTAATAATACAACTATAGGTTGACCTCTATAGGGACTGTACAGTAATAATACAATGATAGGTTGACTTCTATAGGGACTGTACAGTAATAATACAACTATAGGTTGACCTCTATAGGAACTTTACAGTAATAATACAACTATAGGTTGACCTCTATAGGGACTGTACGGTAATAATACAACTATAGGTTGACCTCTATAGGGACTGTACAGTAATAATACAACTATAGGTTGACCTCTATAGGGACTGTTCAGTAATAATACAACTATAGGTTGACCTCTATAGGTTCTGTACAGTAATAATACAACTATAGGTTGACCTCTATAGGGACTGTACAGTAATAATACAACTATAGGTTGACCTCTATAGGGACTGTTCAGTAATAATACAACTATAGGTTAACCTCTATAGGGACTGTACAGTAATATTACAACGATAGGTTGACCTCTATATGGACTGTACAGTAATAATACAACGATAGGTTGACCTCAATAGGGACAGTACAGTAATAATACAACGATAGGTTGACCTCAATCGGGACTTTACAGTAATAATACAATGATAGGTTACCTTTATAGGGACTGTTCAGTAATAATACAACTATAGGTTGACCTCTATAGGGACTGTACAGTAATAATACAACGATAGGTTGACTTCTATAGGGACTGTACAGTAATAATACAACTATAGGTTGACCTCAATAGGGACTGTTCAGTAATAATACAACTATATGTTGACCTCTATAGGGACTGTACAGTAATAATACAACGATAGGTTGACCTCTATAGGAACTGTACAATAATAATACAATGATAGGTTACCTCTATAGGGACTGTTCAGTAATAATACAACTATAGGTTGACCTCTATAGGGACTGTACAGTAATAATACAACTATAGGTTGACCTCTATAGGGACTGTACAGTAATAATACAACTATAGGTTGACCTCTATAGGGAATGTACAGTAATAATACAACTATAAGTTGACCTCTATTGGGACTGTTCAGTAATAATACAACTATAGGTTGACCTCTATAGGTTCTGTACAGTAATAATACAACTATAGGTTGACCTCTATAGGGACTGTACAGTAATAATACAACTATAGGTTGACCTCTATAGGGACTGTTCAGTAATAATACAACTTTAGGTTGACCTCTATAGGTTATGTACAGTAATAATACAACTATAGGTTGACCTCTATAGGGACTGTTCAGTAATAATACAACTATAGGTTAACCTCTATAGGGACTGTACAGTAATAATACAACGATAGGTTGACCTCTATATGGACTGTACAGTAATAATACAACGATAGGTTGACCTCAATAGGGACAGTACAGTAATAATACAACGATAGGTTGACCTCAATATGGACTTTACAGTAATAATACAATGATAGGTTACCTTTATAGGGACTGTTCAGTAATAATACAACTGTAGGTTGACCGCTATAGGGACTGTACAGTAATAATACAACGATAGGTTGACTTCTATAGGGACTGTACAGTAATAATACAACTATAGGTTGACCTCAATAGGGACTGTTCTGTAATAATACAACTATATGTTGACCTCTATAGGGACTGTACAGTAATAATACAACGATAGGTTGACCTCTATAGGGACTGTACAATAATAATACAATGATAGGTTACCTCTATAGGGACTGTTCAGTAATAATACAACTATAGGTTGACCTCTATAGGGACTGTACAGTAATAATACAATGATAGTTTGACCTCTATAGGGACTGTACAGTAATAATACAACTATAGGTTGACCTCTATAGGGACTGTACAGTAATAATACAACTATAGGTTGACCTCTATAGGGAATGTACAGTAATAATACAACTTTAGGTTGACCTCTATAGGTTATGTACAGTAATAATAAAACTATAGGTTGACCTCTATAGGAACTGTACAGTAATAATACAATGATAGGTTGACCTCTATAGGGACTGTACAGTAATAATACAACTATAGGTTGACCTCTATAGGGACTGTACAGTAATAATACAACTATAGGTTCACATCTATAGAGACTGTTCAGTAATAATATAACTATAGGTTGACCTCAAAAAGGACTGATCAGTAATAATACAACTATAGGTTGACCTCTATAGGGACTGTTCAGTAATAATACAACTATAGGTTGACCTCTATAGGGACTGTACAGTAATAATACAACTATAAGTTGACCTCTATAGGGACTGTTCAGTAATAATACAACTATAGGTTGACCTCTATAGGGACTGTACAGAAATAATACAACTATAGGTTAACCTCTATAGGGACTGTACAGTAATAATACAACGATAGGTTGACCTCTATATGGACTGTACAGTAATAATACAACGATAGGTTGACCTCAATATGGACAGTACAGTAATAATACAACGATAGGTTGACCTCTATAGGGACTGTACAGTAATAATACAACTATAAGTTGACCTCTATAGGGACTGTACAGTAATAATACAACTATAGGTTCACCTCTATAGGGACTGTTCAGTAATATTACAATGATAGGTTCACCTCTATAGGGACTGTAAAGTAATAATACAACGATAGGTTGACCTCTATAGGGTATGTACAGTAATAATACAACGATAGGTTGACCTCTTTAGGGACTGTACAGTAATAATACAACGATAGGTTGACCTCTATAGGGACTGTACAGTAATAATACAACAATAGGTTGACCTCTATAGGTACTGTTCAGTAATAATACAACTATAGGTTGACCTCTATAGGTTCTGTACAGTAATAATACAATGCTAGGTTGACCTCTATAGGGACTGTACAGTAATAATACAACGATAGGTTGACCTCTATAAGGACTGTTCAGTTATAATACAACTATAGGTTGACCTCTATAGGGACTGTTCAGTAATAATACAACTATAGGTTGACCTCTATAGGGACTGTACAGTAATAATACAACTATAGGTTAACCTCTATAGGGACAGTACAGTAATAATACAACTATAGGTTGACCTCTATATGGACTGTACAGTAATAATACAACGATAGGTTGACCTCAATAGGGACAGTACAGTAATAATACAACGATAGGTTGACCTCTTTAGGGACTGTACAGTAATAATACAACGATAGGTTGACCTCTATAGGGACTGTACAGTAATAATACAACAATAGGTTGACATCTATAGGTACTGTTCAGTAATAATATAACTATAGGTTGACCTCTATAGGTTCTGTACAGTAATAATACAATGCTAGGTTGACCTCTATAGGGACTGTACAGTAATAATACAACTATAGGTTGACCTCTATAGGGACTGTACAGTAATAATACAACGAAAGGTTGACCTCAATAGGGACTGTTCTGTAATAATACAACTATAGGTTGACCTCTATAGGGACTGTACAGTAATAATACAACGATAGGTTGACCTCTATAGGTACTGTTCAGTAATAATACAACTATAGGTTGACCTCTATAGGTTCTGTACAGTAATAATACAATGATAGGTTGACCTCTATAGGGACTGTACAGTAATAATACAACTATAGGTTGACCTCTATATGGACTGTACAGTAATAATACAACGATAGGTTGACCTCAATAGGGACAGTACAGTAATAATACAACGATAGGTTGACCTCTATAGGGACTGTACAGTAATAATACAACGATAAGTTGACCTCTATAGGGACTGTACAGTAATAATCCAACTATAGGTTCACCTCTATAGGGAAAGTACAGTAATAATAAAACTATAGGTTGACCTCTATAGGGACTGTACAGTAATAATACAACGATAGGTTGACCTCTATAGGGACCGTACAGTAATAATACAACGATAGGTTGACCTCTATAGGGACTGTACAGTAATAATAAAACAATAGGTTCACCTCTATAGGGACTGTTCAGTAATAATACAACGATAGGTTGACCTCTATATGGACTGTACAGTAATAATACAATTATAGGTTGACCTCAATAGGGACTGTTCAGTAATAATACAACTATAGGTTGACCTCTATAGGGACTGTACAGTAATAATACAACGATAGGTTGACCTCTATAGGGACTGTACAGTAATAATACAATGATAGGTTACCTCTATAGGGACTGTTCCGTAATAATACAACTATAGGTTGACCTCTATAGGGACTGTTCAGTAATAATACAACTATAGGTTGACCTCTATAGGTTCTGTACAGTAATAATACAACTATAGGTTGACCTCTATAGGGACTGTACAGTAATAATACAACTATAGGTTGACCTCTATAGGGACTGTACAGTAATAATACAACTATAGGTTGACCTCTATAGGGACTGTACAGTAATAATACAACTATAGGTTGACCTCTATAGGGACTGTACAGTAATAATACAACTATAGGTTGACCTCTATAGGGACTGTACAGTAATAATACAACTATAAGTTGACCTATATAGGGACTGTACGGTAATAATACAACTTTAGGTTGACCTCTATAGGGACTGTTCAGTAATAATACAACTTTAGGTTGACCTCTATAGGTTCTGTACAGTAATAATAAAACTATAGGTTGACCTCTATAGGAACTGTACAGTAATAATACAATGATAGGTTGACCTCTATAGGGACTGTAAAGTAATAATACAACTATAGGTTGAAATCTATAGGTTCTGTACAGTAATAATACAACTATAGGTTGACCTCTATAGGGACTGTACAGTAATAATACAACGATAGGTTGACCTCTATAGGGACCGTACAGTAATAATACAACGATAGGTTGACCTCTATAGGGACTGTACAGTAATAATAAAACAATAGGTTCACCTCTATAGGGACTGTTCAGTAATAATACAACGATAGGTTGACCTCTATAGGGACTGTACAGTAATAATACAACTATAGGTTGACCTCAATAGGGACTGTTCAGTAATAATACAACTATAGGTTGACCTCTATAGGGACTGTACAGTAATAATACAATGATAGGTTACCTCTATAGGGACTGTTCCGTAATAATACAACTATAGGTTGACCTCTATAGGGACTGTACAGTAATAATACAACTATAGGTTGACCTCTATAGGGACTGTACAGTAATAATACAACTATATGTTGACCTCTATAGGGACTGTTCAGTAATAATACAACTATAGGTTGACCTCTATAGGGACTGTACAGTAATAATACAACTATAGGTTGACCTCTATAGGGACTGTTCAGTAATAATACAACTATAGGTTGACCTCTATAGGTTCTGTACAGTAATAATACAACTATAGGTTGACCTCTATAGGGACTGTACAGTAATAATACAACTATAGGTTGACCTCTATAGGGACTGTTCAGTAATAATACAACTTTAGGTTGACCTCTATAGGTTCTGTACAGTAATAATAAAACTATAGGTTGACCTCTATAGGAACTGTACAGTAATAATACAATGATAGGTTGACCTCTATAGGGACTGTACAGTAATAATACAACAATAGGTTGACCTCTATAGGGACTGTACAGTAATAATACAACTATAGGTTCACATCTATAGGGACTGTACAGTAATAATACAACGATAGGTTGACCTCAATAGGGACAGTACAGTAAAAAATATTTTTTTATAATATGCCATTTAGCAGACGCTTTTATCCAAAGCGACTTACAGTCATGCGTGCATACATTTTTGTGTATGGGTGGTCCCGGGGATCGAACCCACTACCTTGGCGTTACAAGCGCCGTGCTCTACCAGTTGAGATACAGAGGACTACAGTAATAATACAACTATAGGTTGACCTCTATAGGGACTGTACAGTAATAATACAACTATAGGTTGACCTCTATAGGGACTGTACAGTAATAATACAACTATAGGTTCACCTCTATAGGGACTGTTCAGTAATAATACAACGATAGGTTGACCTCTATAGGGACTGTACAGTAATAATACAATGATAGGTTGATCTCTATAGTGTATGTACAGTAATAATACAAAGATAGGTTGATCTCTTTAGGGACTGTACAGTAATAATACAACGATAGGTTGACCTCTATAGGGACTGTACAGTAATAATACAACTATAGGTTGACCTCTATAGGGACTGTACAGTAATAATACAACTATAGGTTAACCTCTATAGGGACTGTACAGTAATAATACAACTATAGGTTGACCTCTTTATGGACTGTACAGTAATAATACAACGATAGGTTGACCTCAATAGGGACAGTACATTAATAATACAACAATAGGTTGACCTCTATAGGGACTGTACAGTAATAATACAACGATAAGTTGACCTCTATAGGGACTGTTCAGTAATAATACAACTATAGGTTGACCTCTATAGGTTCTGTACAGTAATAATACAATGCTAGGTTGACCTCTATAGGGACTGTACAGTAATAATACAACTATAGGTTGACCTCTATATGGACTGTACAGTAATAATACAACGATAGGTTGACCTCAATAGGGACAGTACAGTAATAATACAACGATAGGTTGACCTCTATAGGGACTGTACAGTAATAATACAACGATAAGTTGACCTCTATAGGGACTGTACAGTAATAATCCAACTATAGGTTCACCTCTATAGGGAAAGTACAGTAATAATAAAACTATAGGTTGACCTCTATAGGGACTGTACAGTAATAATACAACGATAGGTTGACCTCTATAGGGACCGTACAGTAATAATACAACGATAGGTTGACCTCTATAGGGACTGTACAGTAATAATAAAACAATAGGTTCACCTCTATAGGGACTGTTCAGTAATAATACAACGATAGGTTGACCTCTATATGGACTGTACAGTAATAATACAATTATAGGTTGACCTCAATAGGGACTGTTCAGTAATAATACAACTATAGGTTGACCTCTATAGGGACTGTACAGTAATAATACAACGATAGGTTGACCTCTATAGGGACTGTACAGTAATAATACAATGATAGGTTACCTCTATAGGGACTGTTCAGTAATAATACAACGATAGGTTGACCTCTATAGGGACTGTACAGTAATAATACAATGATAGGTTGATCTCTATAGTGTATGTACAGTAATAATACAAAGATAGGTTGATCTCTTTAGGGACTGTACAGTAATAATACAACGATAGGTTGACCTCTATAGGGACTGTACAGTAATAATACAACTATAGGTTGACCTCTATAGGGACTGTACAGTAATAATACAACTATAGGTTAACCTCTATAGGGACTGTACAGTAATAATACAACTATAGGTTGACCTCTTTATGGACTGTACAGTAATAATACAACGATAGGTTGACCTCAATAGGGACAGTACATTAATAATACAACAATAGGTTGACCTCTATAGGGACTGTACAGTAATAATACAACGATAAGTTGACCTCTATAGGGACTGTTCAGTAATAATACAACTATAGGTTGACCTCTATAGGTTCTGTACAGTAATAATACAATGCTAGGTTGACCTCTATAGGGACTGTACAGTAATAATACAACTATAGGTTGACCTCTATATGGACTGTACAGTAATAATACAACGATAGGTTGACCTCAATAGGGACAGTACAGTAATAATACAACGATAGGTTGACCTCTATAGGGACTGTACAGTAATAATACAACGATAAGTTGACCTCTATAGGGACTGTACAGTAATAATCCAACTATAGGTTCACCTCTATAGGGAAAGTACAGTAATAATAAAACTATAGGTTGACCTCTATAGGGACTGTACAGTAATAATACAACGATAGGTTGACCTCTATAGGGACCGTACAGTAATAATACAACGATAGGTTGACCTCTATAGGGACTGTACAGTAATAATAAAACAATAGGTTCACCTCTATAGGGACTGTTCAGTAATAATACAACGATAGGTTGACCTCTATATGGACTGTACAGTAATAATACAATTATAGGTTGACCTCAATAGGGACTGTTCAGTAATAATACAACTATAGGTTGACCTCTGTAGGGACTGTACAGTAATAATACAACGATAGGTTGACCTCTATAGGGACTGTACAGTAATAATACAATGATAGGTTACCTCTATAGGGACTGTTCCGTAATAATACAACTATAGGTTGACCTCTATAGGGACTGTTCAGTAATAATACAACTATAGGTTGACCTCTATAGGTTCTGTACAGTAATAATAAAACTATAGGTTGACCTCTATAGGGACTGTACAGTAATAATACAACTATAGGTTGACCTCTATAGGGACTGTACAGTAATAATACAACTATAGGTTGACCTCTATAGGGACTGTACAGTAATAATACAACTATAGGTTGACCTCTATAGGGACTGTACAGTAATAATACAACTATAGGTTGACCTCTATAGGGACTGTACAGTAATAATACAACTATAAGTTGACCTATATAGGGACTGTACGGTAATAATACAACTTTAGGTTGACCTCTATAGGGACTGTTCAGTAATAATACAACTTTAGGTTGACCTCTATAGGTTCTGTACAGTAATAATAAAACTATAGGTTGACCTCTATAGGAACTGTACAGTAATAATACAATGATAGGTTGACCTCTATAGGGACTGTACAGTAATAATACAACAATAGGTTGACCTCTATAGGGACTGTACAGTAATAATACAACTATAGGTTCACATCTATAGGGACTGTACAGTAATAATACAACGATAGGTTGACCTCTATATGGACTGTACAGTAATAATACAACGATAGGTTGACCTCAATAGGGACAGTACAGTAAAACCTTTTTTTTTAATAATATGCCATTTAGCAGACGCTTTTATCCAAAGCGACTTACAGTCATGCGTGCATACATTTTTGTGTATGGGTGGTCCCGGGGATCGAACCCACTACCTTGGCGTTACAAGCGCCGTGCTCTACCAGTTGAGCTACAGAGGACTACAGTAATAATACAACTATAGGTTGACCTCTATAGGGACTGTACAGTAATAATACAACTATAGGTTGACCTCTATAGGGACTGTACAGTAATAATACAACTATAGGTTGACCTCTATAGGGACTGTACAGTAATAATACAACTATAGGTTCACCTCTATAGGGACTGTAAAGTAATAATACAACTATAGGTTGAAATCTATAGGTTCTGTACAGTAATAATACAACTATAGGTTGACCTCTATAGGGACTGTACAGTAATAATGCAACGATAGGTTGACCTCTATAGGGACCGTACAGTAATAATACAACGATAGGTTGACCTCTATAGGGACTGTACAGTAATAATAAAACAATAGGTTCACCTCTATAGGGACTGTTCAGTAATAATACAACGATAGGTTGACCTCTATAGGGACTGTACAGTAATAATACAACTATAGGTTGACCTCAATAGGGACTGTTCAGTAATAATACAACTATAGGTTGACCTCTATAGGGACTGTACAGTAATAATACAATGATAGTTTACCTCTATAGGGACTGTTCCGTAATAATACAACTATAGGTTGACCTCTATAGGGACTGTACAGTAATAATACAATGATAGGTTGACCTCTATAGGGACTGTACAGTAATAATACAACTATAGGTTGACCTCTATAGGGACTGTACAGTAATAATACAACTATATGTTGACCTCTATAGGGACTGTTCAGTAATAATACAACTATAGGTTGACCTCTATAGGGACTGTACAGTAATAATACAACTATAGGTTGACCTCTATAGGGACTGTTCAGTAATAATACAACTATAGGTTGACCTCTATAGGTTCTGTACAGTAATAATACAACTATAGGTTGACCTCTATAGGGACTGTACAGTAATAATACAACTATAGGTTGACCTCTATAGGGACTGTTCAGTAACAATACAACTTTAGGTTGACCTCTATAGGTTCTGTACAGTAATAATAAAACTATAGGTTGACCTCTATAGGAACTGTACAGTAATAATACAATAATAGGTTGACCTCTATAGGGACTGTACAGTAATAATACAACAATAGGTTGACCTCTATAGGGACTGTACAGTAATAATACAACTATAGGTTCACATCTATAGGGACTGTACAGTAATAATACAACGATAGGTTGACCTCAATAGGGACAGTACAGTAAAAAATATTTTTTTATAATATGCCATTTAGCAGACGCTTTTATCCAAAGCGACTTACAGTCATGCGTGCATACATTTTTGTGTATGGGTGGTCCCGGGGATCGAACCCACTACCTTGGCGTTTCAAGCGCCGTGCTCTACCAGTTGAGCTACAGAGGACTACAGTAATAATACAACTATAGGTTGACCTCTATAGGGACTGTACAGTAATAATACAACTATAGGTTGACCTCTATAGGGACTGTACAGTAATAATACAACTATAGGTTCACCTCTATAGGGACTGTTCAGTAATAATACAACGATAGGTTCACCTCTATAGGGACTGTAAAGTAATAATACAACGATAGGTTGATCTCTATAGGGACTGTACAGTAATAATACAACTATAGGTTAACCTCTATAGGGACTGTACAGTAATAATACAACTATAGGTTGACCTCTTTATGGACTGTACAGTAATAATTCAACGATAGGTTGACCTCAATAGGGACAGTACAGTAATAATACAACAATAGGTTGACCTCTATAGGGACTGTACAGTAATAATACAACGATAAGTTGACCTCTATAGGGACTGTACAGTAATAATACAACTATAGGTTCACCTCTATAGGGAAAGTACAGTAATAATAAAACTATAGGTTGACCTCTATAGGGACTGTACAGTAATAATACAACGATAGGTTGACCTCTATAGGGACCGTACAGTAATAATACAACGATAGGTTGACCTCTATAGGGACTGTACAGTAATAATAAAACAATAGGTGCACCTCTATAGGGATTGTTCAGTAATAATACAACGATAGGTTGACCTCTATAGGGACTGTACAGTAATAATACAACTATAGGTTGACCTCAATAGGGACTGTTCAGTAATAATACAACTATAGGTTGACCTCTATAGGGACTGTACAGTAATAATACAACGATAGGTTGACCTCTATAGGGCCTGTACAGTAATAATACAATGATAGGTTACCTCTATAGGGACTGTTCAGTAATAATACAACTATAGGTTGACCTCTATAGGGACTGTACAGTAATAATACAATGATAGGTTGACCTCTATAGGGACTGTACAGTAATAATACAACTATAGGTTGACCTCTATAGGAACTGTACATTAATAATACAACTATAGGTTGACCTCTATAGGGACTGTACAGTAATAATACAACTATAGGTTGACCTCTATAGGGACTGTACAGTAATAATACAATGATAGGTTACCTCTATAAGGACTGTTCAGTAATAATACAACTATAGGTTGACCTCTATAGGGACTGTACAGTAATAATACAATGATAGGTTGACCTCTATAGGGACTGTACAGTAATAATACAACTATAGGTTGACCTCTATAGGAACTGTACAGTAATAATACAACTATAGGTTGACCTCTATAGGGACTGTACAGTAATAATACAACTATAGGTTGACCTCTATAGGGACTGTACAGTAATAATACAACTATAGGTTGACCTCTATAGGGACTGTTCAGTAATAATACAACTATAGGTTGACCTCTATAGGTTCTGTACAGTAATAATACAACTATAGCTTGACCTCTATAGGGACTGTACAGTAATAATACAACTATAGGTTGACCTCTATAGGGACTGTTCAGTAATAACACAACTATAGGTTAACCTCTATAGGGACTGTACAGTAATATTACAACGATAGGTTGACCTCTATATGGACTGTACAGTAATAATACAACGATAGGTTGACCTCAATAGGGACAGTACAGTAATAATACAACGATAGGTTGACCTCAATCGGGACTTTACAGTAATAATACAATGATAGGTTACCTTTATAGGGACTGTTCAGTAATAATACAACTATAGGTTGACCTCTATTGGGACTGTTCAGTATTAATACAACTATAGGTTGACCTCTATAGGTTCTGTACAGTAATAATACAACTATAGGTTGACCTCTATAGGGACTGTTCAGTAATAATACAACTATAGGTTGACCTTCTAAAGGTTCTGTACAGTAATAATACAATGCTAGGTTGACCTCTATAGGGACTGTACAGTAATAATACAACTATAGGTTGACCTCTATATGGACTGTACAGTAATAATACAACGATAGGTTGACCTCAATAGGGACAGTACAGTAATAATACAACGATAGGTTGACCTCTATAGGGACTGTACAGTAATAATACAACGATAAGTTGACCTCTATAGGGACTGTACAGTAATAATACAACTATAGGTTCACCTCTATAGGGAAAGTACAGTAATAATAAAACTATAGGTTGACCTCTATAGGGACTGTGCAGTAATAATACAACGATAGGTTGACCTCTATAGGAACTGTACAATAATAATACAATGATAGGTTACCTCTATAGGGACTGTTCAGTAATAATACAACTATAGGTTGACCTCTATAGGGACTGTACAGTAATAATACAATGATAGTTTGACCTCAATAGGGACTGTACAGTAATAATACAACTATAGGTTGACCTCTATAGGGACTGTACAGTAATAATACAACTATAGGTTGACCTCTATAGGGAATGTACAGTAATAATACAACTATAAGTTGACCTCTATTGGGACTGTTCAGTAATAATACAACTATAGGTTGACCTCTATAGGTTCTGTACAGTAATAATACAACTATAGGTTGACCTCTATAGGGACTGTACAGTAATAATACAACTATAGGTTGACCTCTATAGGGACTGTTCAGTAATAATACAACTTTAGGTTGACCTCTATAGGTTATGTACAGTAATAATACAACTATAGGTTGACCTCTATAGGGACTGTTCAGTAATAATACAACTATAGGTTAACCTCTATAGGGACTGTACAGTAATAATACAACGATAGGTTGACCTCTATATGGACTGTACAGTAATAATACAACGATAGGTTGACCTCAATAGGGACAGTACAGTAATAATACAACGATAGGTTGACCTCAATATGGACTTTACAGTAATAATACAATGATAGGTTACCTTTATAGGGACTGTTCAGTAATAATACAACTGTAGGTTGACCTCTATAGGGACTGTACAGTAATAATACAACGATAGGTTGACTTCTATAGGGACTGTACAGTAATAATACAACTATAGGTTGACCTCAATAGGGACTGTTCTGTAATAATACAACTATATGTTGACCTCTATAGGGACTGTACAGTAATAATACAACGATAGGTTGACCTCTATAGGGACTGTACAATAATAATACAATGATAGGTTACCTCTATAGGGACTGTTCAGTAATAATACAACTATAGGTTGACCTCTATAGGGACTGTACAGTAATAATACAATGATAGTTTGACCTCTATAGGGACTGTACAGTAATAATACAACTATAGGTTGACCTCTATAGGGACTGTACAGTAATAATACAACTATAGGTTGACCTCTATAGGGAATGTACAGTAATAATACAACTTTAGGTTGACCTCTATAGGTTATGTACAGTAATAATAAAACTATAGGTTGACCTCTATAGGAACTGTACAGTAATAATACAATGATAGGTTGACCTCTATAGGGACTGTACAGTAATAATACAACTATAGGTTGACCTCTATAGGGACTGTACAGTAATAATACAATTATAGGTTCACATCTATAGAGACTGTTCAGTAATAATATAACTGTAGGTTGACCTCAAAAAGGACTGTTCAGTAATAATACAACTATAGGTCGACCTCTATAGAAACTGTTCAGTAATAATACAACTATAGGTTGACCTCTATAGGGACTGTACAGTAATAATACAACTATAAGTTGACCTCTATAGGGACTGTTCAGTAATAATACAACTATAGGTTGACCTCTATAGGGACTGTACAGAAATAATACAACTATAGGTTAACCTCTATAGGGACTGTACAGTAATAATACAACGATAGGTTGACCTCTATATGGACTGTACAGTAATAATACAACGATAGGTTGACCTCAATATGGACAGTACAGTAATAATACAACGATAGGTTGACCTCTATAGGGACTGTACAGTAATAATACAACTATAGGTTGACCTCAATAGGGACTGTTCAGTAATAATACAACTATAGGTTGACCTCTATAGGGACTGTACAGTAATAATACAACGATAGGTTGACCTCTATAGGGCCTGTACAGTAATAATACAATGATAGGTTACCTCTATAGGGACTGTTCAGTAATAATACAACTATAGGTTGACCTCTATAGGGACTGTACAGTAATAATACAATGATAGGTTGACCTCTATAGGGACTGTACAGTAATAATACAACTATAGGTTGACCTCTATAGGAACTGTACATTAATAATACAACTATAGGTTGACCTCTATAGGGACTGTACAGTAATAATACAACTATAGGTTGACCTCTATAGGGACTGTACAGTAATAATACAATGATAGGTTACCTCTATAAGGACTGTTCAGTAATAATACAACTATAGGTTGACCTCTATAGGGACTGTACAGTAATAATACAATGATAGGTTGACCTCTATAGGGACTGTACAGTAATAATACAACTATAGGTTGACCTCTATAGGAACTGTACAGTAATAATACAACTATAGGTTGACCTCTATAGGGACTGTACAGTAATAATACAACTATAGGTTGACCTCTATAGGGACTGTACAGTAATAATACAACTATAGGTTGACCTCTATAGGGACTGTTCAGTAATAATACAACTATAGGTTGACCTCTATAGGTTCTGTACAGTAATAATACAACTATAGCTTGACCTCTATAGGGACTGTACAGTAATAATACAACTATAGGTTGACCTCTATAGGGACTGTTCAGTAATAACACAACTATAGGTTAACCTCTATAGGGACTGTACAGTAATATTACAACGATAGGTTGACCTCTATATGGACTGTACAGTAATAATACAACGATAGGTTGACCTCAATAGGGACAGTACAGTAATAATACAACGATAGGTTGACCTCAATCGGGACTTTACAGTAATAATACAATGATAGGTTACCTTTATAGGGACTGTTCAGTAATAATACAACTATAGGTTGACCTCTATTGGGACTGTTCAGTAATAATACAACTATAGGTTGACCTCTATAGGTTCTGTACAGTAATAATACAACTATAGGTTGACCTCTATAGGGACTGTTCAGTAATAATACAACTATAGGTTGACCTTCTAAAGGTTCTGTACAGTAATAATACAATGCTAGGTTGACCTCTATAGGGACTGTACAGTAATAATACAACTATAGGTTGACCTCTATATGGACTGTACAGTAATAATACAACGATAGGTTGACCTCAATAGGGACAGTACAGTAATAATACAACGATAGGTTGACCTCTATAGGGACTGTACAGTAATAATACAACTATAGGTTGACCTCTATAGGGACTGTACAGTAATAATACAACTATAGGTTCACCTCTATAGGGAAAGTACAGTAATAATAAAACTATAGGTTGACCTCTATAGGGACTGTGCAGTAATAATACAACGATAGGTTGACCTCTATAGGAACTGTACAATAATAATACAATGATAGGTTACCTCTATAGGGACTGTTCAGTAATAATACAACTATAGGTTGACCTCTATAGGGACTGTACAGTAATAATACAATGATAGTTTGACCTCAATAGGGACTGTACAGTAATAATACAACTATAGGTTGACCTCTATAGGGACTGTACAGTAATAATACAACTATAGGTTGACCTCTATAGGGAATGTACAGTAATAATACAACTATAAGTTGACCTCTATTGGGACTGTTCAGTAATAATACAACTATAGGTTGACCTCTATAGGTTCTGTACAGTAATAATACAACTATAGGTTGACCTCTATAGGGACTGTACAGTAATAATACAACTATAGGTTGACCTCTATAGGGACTGTTCAGTAATAATACAACTTTAGGTTGACCTCTATAGGTTATGTACAGTAATAATACAACTATAGGTTGACCTCTATAGGGACTGTTCAGTAATAATACAACTATAGGTTAACCTCTATAGGGACTGTACAGTAATAATACAACGATAGGTTGACCTCTATATGGACTGTACAGTAATAATACAACGATAGGTTGACCTCAATAGGGACAGTACAGTAATAATACAACGATAGGTTGACCTCAATATGGACTTTACAGTAATAATACAATGATAGGTTACCTTTATAGGGACTGTTCAGTAATAATACAACTGTAGGTTGACCTCTATAGGGACTGTACAGTAATAATACAACGATAGGTTGACTTCTATAGGGACTGTACAGTAATAATACAACTATAGGTTGACCTCAATAGGGACTGTTCTGTAATAATACAACTATATGTTGACCTCTATAGGGACTGTACAGTAATAATACAACGATAGGTTGACCTCTATAGGGACTGTACAATAATAATACAATGATAGGTTACCTCTATAGGGACTGTTCAGTAATAATACAACTATAGGTTGACCTCTATAGGGACTGTACAGTAATAATACAATGATAGTTTGACCTCTATAGGGACTGTACAGTAATAATACAACTATAGGTTGACCTCTATAGGGACTGTACAGTAATAATACAACTATAGGTTGACCTCTATAGGGAATGTACAGTAATAATACAACTTTAGGTTGACCTCTATAGGTTATGTACAGTAATAATAAAACTATAGGTTGACCTCTATAGGAACTGTACAGTAATAATACAATGATAGGTTGACCTCTATAGGGACTGTACAGTAATAATACAACTATAGGTTGACCTCTATAGGGACTGTACAGTAATAATACAATTATAGGTTCACATCTATAGAGACTGTTCAGTAATAATATAACTGTAGGTTGACCTCAAAAAGGACTGTTCAGTAATAATACAACTATAGGTCGACCTCTATAGAAACTGTTCAGTAATAATACAACTATAGGTTGACCTCTATAGGGACTGTACAGTAATAATACAACTATAAGTTGACCTCTATAGGGACTGTTCAGTAATAATACAACTATAGGTTGACCTCTATAGGGACTGTACAGAAATAATACAACTATAGGTTAACCTCTATAGGGACTGTACAGTAATAATACAACGATAGGTTGACCTCTATATGGACTGTACAGTAATAATACAACGATAGGTTGACCTCAATATGGACAGTACAGTAATAATACAACGATAGGTTGACCTCTATAGGGACTGTACAGTAATAATACAACTATAAGTTGACCTCTATAGGGACTGTACAGTAATAATACAACTATAGGTTCACCTCTATAGGGACTGTTCAGTAATATTACAATGATAGGTTCACCTCTATAGGGACTGTAAAGTAATAATACAACGATAGGTTGACCTCTATAGGGTATGTACAGTAATAATACAACGATAGGTTGACCTCTTTAGGGACTGTACAGTAATAATACAACGATAGGTTGACCTCTATAGGGACTGTACAGTAATAATACAACAATAGGTTGACCTCTATAGGTACTGTTCAGTAATAATACAACTATAGGTTGACCTCTATAGGTTCTGTAAAGTAATAATACAATGCTAGGTTGACCTCTATAGGGACTGTACAGTAATAATACAACGATAGGTTGACCTCTATAAGGACTGTTCAGTTATAATACAACTATAGGTTGACCTCTATAGGGACTGTTCAGTAATAATACAACTATAGGTTGACCTCTATAGGGACTGTACAGTAATAATACAACCATAGGTTAACCTCTATAGGGACTGTACAGTAATAATACAACTATAGGTTGACCTCTATATGGACTGTACAGTAATAATACAACGATAGGTTGACCTCAATAGGGACAGTACAGTAATAATACAACGATAGGTTGACCTCTTTAGGGACTGTACAGTAATAATACAACGATAGGTTGACCTCTATAGGGACTGTACAGTAATAATACAACAATAGGTTGACATCTATAGGTACTGTTCAGTAATAATATAACTATAGGTTGACCTCTATAGGTTCTGTACAGTAATAATACAATGCTAGGTTGACCTCAATAGGGACTGTTCTGTAATAATACAACTATAGGTTGACCTCTATATGGACTGTACAGTAATAATACAACGAAAGGTTGACCTCAATAGGGACTGTTCTGTAATAATACAACTATAGGTTGACCTCTATAGGGACTGTACAGTAATAATACAACGATAGGTTGACCTCTATAGGTACTGTTCAGTAATAATACAACTATAGGTTGACCTTCTAAAGGTTCTGTACAGTAATAATACAATGCTAGGTTGACCTCTATAGGGACTGTACAGTAATAATACAACTATAGGTTGACCTCTATATGGACTGTACAGTAATAATACAACGATAGGTTGACCTCAATAGGGACAGTACAGTAATAATACAACGATAGGTTGACCTCTATAGGGACTGTACAGTAATAATACAACAATAAGTTGACCTCTATAGGGACTGTACAGTAATAATACAACTATAGGTTCACCTCTATAGTGAAAGTACAGTAATAATAAAACTATAGGTTGACCTCTATAGGGACTGTACAGTAATAATACAACGATAGGTTGACCTCTATAGGGACCGTACAGTAATAATACAACGATAGGTTGACCTCTATAGGGACTGTACAGTAATAATACAATGATAGGTTACCTCTATAGGGACTGTTCCGTAATAATACAACTATAGGTTGACCTCTATAGGGACTGTTCAGTAATAATACAACTATAGGTTGACCTCTATAGGTTCTGTACAGTAATAATACAACTATAGGTTGACCTCTATAGGGACTGTACAGTAATAATACAACTATAGGTTGACCTCTATAGGGACTGTACAGTAATAATACAACTATAGGTTGACCTCTATAGGGACTGTACAGTAATAATACAACTATAGGTTGACCTCTATAGGGACTGTACAGTAATAATACAACTATAGGTTGACCTCTATAGGGACTGTACAGTAATAATACAACTATAAGTTGACCTATATAGGGACTGTACGGTAATAATACAACTTTAGGTTGACCTCTATAGGGACTGTTCAGTAATAATACAACTTTAGGTTGACCTCTATAGGTTCTGTACAGTAATAATAAAACTATAGGTTGACCTCTATAGGAACTGTACAGTAATAATACAATGATAGGTTGACCTCTATAGGGACTGTACAGTAATAATACAACAATAGGTTGACCTCTATAGGGACTGTACAGTAATAATACAACTATAGGTTCACATCTATAGGGACTGTACAGTAATAATACAACGATAGGTTGACCTCTATATGGACTGTACAGTAATAATACAACGATAGGTTGACCTCAATAGGGACAGTACAGTAAAACCTTTTTTTTTATAATATGCCATTTAGCAGACGCTTTTATCCAAAGCGACTTACAGTCATGCGTGCATACATTTTTGTGTATGGGTGGTCCCGGGGATCGAACCCACTACCTTGGCGTTACAAGCGCCGTGCTCTACCAGTTGAGCTACAGAGGACTACAGTAATAATACAACTATAGGTTGACCTCTATAGGGACTGTACAGTAATAATACAACTATAGGTTGACCTCTATAGGGACTGTACAGTAATAATACAACTATAGGTTCACCTCTATAGGGACTGTTCAGTAATAATACAACTATAGGTTCACCTCTATAGGGACTGTTCAGTAATAATACAACGATAGGTTCACCTCTATAGGGACTGTAAAGTAATAATACAACTATAGGTTGAAATCTATAGGTTCTGTACAGTAATAATACAACTATAGGTTGACCTCTATAGGGACTGTACAGTAATAATACAACGATAGGTTGACCTCTATAGGGACCGTACAGTAATAATACAACGATAGGTTGACCTCTATAGGGACTGTACAGTAATAATAAAACAATAGGTTCACCTCTATAGGGACTGTTCAGTAATAATACAACGATAGGTTGACCTCTATAGGGACTGTACAGTAATAATACAACTATAGGTTGACCTCAATAGGGACTGTACAGTAATAATACAATGATAGGTTACCTCTATAGGGACTGTTCCGTAATAATACAACTATAGGTTGACCTCTATAGGGACTGTACAGTAATAATACAATGATAGGTTGACCTCTATAGGGACTGTACAGTAATAATACAACTATAGGTTCACCTCTATAGGGACTGTACAGTAATAATACAACTATATGTTGACCTCTATAGGGACTGTTCAGTAATAATACAACTATAGGTTGACCTCTATAGGGACTGTACAGTAATAATACAACTATAGGTTGACCTCTATAGGGACTGTTCAGTAATAATACAACTATAGGTTGACCTCTATAGGTTCTGTACAGTAATAATACAACTATAGGTTGACCTCTATAGGGACTGTACAGTAATAATACAACTATAGGTTGACCTCTATAGGGACTGTTCAGTAATAATACAACTTTAGGTTGACCTCTATAGGTTCTGTACAGTAATAATAAAACTATAGGTTGACCTCTATAGGAACTGTACAGTAATAATACAATGATAGGTTGACCTCTATAGGGACTGTACAGTAATAATACAACAATAGGTTGACCTCTATAGGGACTGTACAGTAATAATACAACTATAGGTTCACATCTATAGGGACTGTACAGTAATAATACAACGATAGGTTGATCTCTATAGGGTATGTACAGTAATAATACAAAGATAGGTTGATCTCTTTAGGGACTGTACAGTAATAATACAACGATAGGTTGACCTCTATAGGGACTGTACAGTAATAATACAACTATAGGTTGATCTCTATAGGGACTGTACAGTAATAATACAACTATAGGTTAACCTCTATAGGGACTGTACAGTAATAATACAACTATAGGTTGACCTCTTTATGGACTGTACAGTAATAATACAACGATAGGTTGACCTCAATAGGGACAGTACAGTAATAATACAACAATAGGTTGACCTCTATAGGGACTGTACAGTAATAATACAACGATAAGTTGACCTCTATAGGGACTGTACAGTAATAATACAACTATAGGTTCACCTCTATAGGGAAAGTACAGTAATAATAAAACTATAGGTTGACCTCTATAGGGACTGTACAGTAATAATACAACGATAGGTTGACCTCTATAGGGACCGTACAGTAATAATACAACGATAGGTTGACCTCTATAGGGACTGTACAGTAATAATAAAACAATAGGTGCACCTCTATAGGGATTGTTCAGTAATAATACAACGATAGGTTGACCTCTATAGGGACTGTACAGTAATAATACAACTATAGGTTGACCTCAATAGGGACTGTTCAGTAATAATACAACTATAGGTTGACCTCTATAGGGACTATACAGTAATAATACAACGATAGGTTGACCTCTATAGGGCCTGTACAGTAATAATACAATGATAGGTTACCTCTATAGGGACTGTTCAGTAATAATACAACTATAGGTTGACCTCTATAGGGACTGTACAGTAATAATACAATGATAGGTTGACCTCTATAGGGACTGTACAGTAATAATACAACTATAGGTTGACCTCTATAGGAACTGTACATTAATAATACAACTATAGGTTGACCTCTATAGGGACTGTACAGTAATAATACAACTATAGGTTGACCTCTATAGGGACTGTACAGTAATAATACAATGATAGGTTACCTCTATAGGGACTGTTCAGTAATAATACAACTATAGGTTGACCTCTATAGGGACTGTACAGCAATAATACAATGATAGGTTGACCTCTATAGGGACTGTACAGTAATAATACAACTATAGGTTGACCTCTATAGGAACTGTACAGTAATAATACAACTATAGGTTTACCTCTATAGGGACTGTACAGTAATAATACAACTATAGGTTGACCTCTATAGGGACTGTACAGTAATAATACAACTATAGGTTGACCTCTATAGGGACTGTTCAGTAATAATACAACTATAGGTTGACCTCTATAGGTTCTGTACAGTAATAATACAACTATAGGTTGACCTCTATAGGGACTGTACAGTAATAATACAACTATAGGTTGACCTCTATAGGGACTGTTCAGTAATAATACAACTATAGGTTAACCTCTATAGGGACAGTACAGTAATATTACAACGATAGGTTGACCTCTATATGGACTGTACAGTAATAATACAACGATAGGTTGACCTCAATAGGGACAGTACAGTAATAATACAACGATAGGTTGACCTCAATCGGGACTTTACAGTAATAATACAATGATAGGTTACCTTTATAGGGACTGTTCAGTAATAATACAACTATAGGTTGACCTCTATAGGGACTGTACAGTAATAATACAACGATAGGTTGACTTCTATAGGGACTGTACAGTAATAATACAACTATAGGTTGACCTCAATAGGGACTGTTCAGTAATAATACAACTATATGTTGACCTCTATAGGGACTGTACAGTAATAATACAACGATAGGTTGACCTCTATAGGAACTGTACAATAATAATACAATGATAGGTTACCTCTATAGGGACTGTTCAGTAATAATACAACTATAGGTTGACCTCTATAGGGACTGTACAGTAATAATACAATGATAGTTTGACCTCAATAGGGACTGTACAGTAATAATACAACTATAGGTTGACCTGTATAGGGACTGTACAGTAATAATACAACTATAGGTTGACCTCTATAGGGAATGTACAGTAATAATACAACTATAAGTTGACCTCTATTGGGACTGTTCAGTAATAATACAACTATAGGTTGACCTCTATAGGTTCTGTACAGTAATAATACAACTATAGGTTGACCTCTATAGGGACTGTACAGTAATAATACAACTATAGGTTGACCTCTATAGGGACTGTTCAGTAATAATACAACTTTAGGTTGACCTCTATAGGTTATGTACAGTAATAATACAACTATAGGTTGACCTCTATAGGGACTGTTCAGTAATAATACAACTATAGGTTAACCTCTATAGGGACTGTACAGTAATAATACAACGATAGGTTGACCTCTATATGGACTGTACAGTAATAATACAACGATAGGTTGACCTCAATAGGGACAGTACAGTAATAATACAACGATAGGTTGACCTCAATATGGACTTTACAGTAATAATACAATGATAGGTTACCTTTATAGGGACTGTTCAGTAATAATACAACTGTAGGTTGACCTCTATAGGGACTGTACATTAATAATACAACGATAGGTTGACTTCTATAGGGACTGTACAGTAATAATACAACTATAGGTTGACCTCAATAGGGACTGTTCTGTAATAATACAACTATATGTTGACCTCTATAGGGACTGTACAGTAATAATACAACGATAGATTGACCTCTATAGGGACTGTACAATAATAATACAATGATAGGTTACCTCTATAGGGACTGTTCAGTAATAATACAACTATAGGTTGACCTCTATAGGGACTGTACAGTAATAATACAATGATAGTTTGACCTCTATAGGGACTGTACAGTAATAATACAACTATAGGTTGACCTCTATAGGGACTGTACAGTAATAATACAACTATAGGTTGACCTCTATAGGGAATGTACAGTAATAATACAACTTTAGGTTGACCTCTATAGGTTATGTACAGTAATAATAAAACTATAGGTTGACCTCTATAGGAACTGTACAGTAATAATACAATGATAGGTTGACCTCTATAGGGACTGTACAGTAATAATACAACTATAGGTTGACCTCTATAGGGACTGTACAGTAATAATACAACTATAGGTTCACATCTATAGAGACTGTTCAGTAATAATATAACTGTAGGTTGACCTCAAAAAGGACTGTTCAGTAATAATACAACTATAGGTTGACCTCTATAGGGACTGTTCAGTAATAATACAACTATAGGTTGACCTCTATAGGGACTGTACAGTAATAATACAACTATAAGTTGACCTCTATAGGGACTGTTCAGTAATAATACAACTATAGGTTGACCTCTATAGGGACTGTACAGAAATAATACAACTATAGGTTAACCTCTATAGGGACTGTACAGTAATAATACAACGATAGGTTGACCTCTATATGGACTGTACAGTAATAATACAACGATAGGTTGACCTCAATATGGACAGTACAGTAATAATACAACGATAGGTTGACCTCTATAGGGACTGTACAGTAATAATACAACTATAAGTTGACCTCTATAGGGACTGTACAGTAATAATACAACTATAGGTTCACCTCTATAGGGACTGTTCAGTAATATTACAATGATAGGTTCACCTCTATAGGGACTGTAAAGTAATAATACAACGATAGGTTGACCTCTATAGGGTATGTACAGTAATAATACAACGATAGGTTGACCTCTTTAGGGACTGTACAGTAATAATACAACGATAGGTTGACCTCTATAGGGACTGTACAGTAATAATACAACAATAGGTTGACCTCTATAGGTACTGTTCAGTAATAATACAACTATAGGTTGACCTCTATAGGTTCTGTACAGTAATAATACAATGCTAGGTTGACCTCTATAGGGACTGTACAGTAATAATACAACGATAGGTTGACCTCTATAAGGACTGTTCAGTTATAATACAACTATAGGTTGACCTCTATAGGGACTGTTCAGTAATAATACAACTATAGGTTGACCTCTATAGGGACTGTACAGTAATAATACAACTATAGGTTAACCTCTATAGGGACTGTACAGTAATAATACAACTATAGGTTGACCTCTATATGGACTGTACAGTAATAATACAACGATAGGTTGACCTCAATAGGGACAGTACAGTAATAATACAACGATAGGTTGACCTCTTTAGGGACTGTACAGTAATAATACAACGATAGGTTGACCTCTATAGGGACTGTACAGTAATAATACAATGCTAGGTTGACCTCTATAGGGACTGTACAGTAATAATACAATGCTAGGTTGACCTCTATAGGGACTGTACAGTAATAATACAACGATAGGTTACCTCTATATGGACTGTACAGTAATAATACAACTATAGGTTGACCTCTATATGGACTGTACAGTAATAATACAACGAAAGGTTGACCTCAATAGGGACTGTTCTGTAATAATACAACTATAGGTTGACCTCTATAGGGACTGTACAGTAATAATACAACGATAGGTTGACCTCTATAGGTACTGTTCAGTAATAATACAACTATAGGTTGACCTCTATAGGTTCTGTACAGTAATAATACAATGCTAGGTTGACCTCTATAGGGACTGTACAGTAATAATACAACTATAGGTTGACCTCTATATGGACTGTACAGTAATAATACAACGATAGGTTGACCTCAATAGGGACAGTACAGTAATAATACAACGATAGGTTGACCTCTATAGGGACTGTACAGTAATAATACAACGATAAGTTGACCTCTATAGGGACTGTACAGTAATAATACAACTATAGGTTCACCTCTATAGGGACTGTTCAGTAATAATACAACGATAGGTTGACCTCTATATGGACTGTACAGTAATAATACAATTATAGGTTGACCTCAATAGGGACTGTTCAGTAATAATACAACTATAGGTTGACCTCTATAAGGACTGTACAGTAATAATACAACGATAGGTGGACCTCTATAGGGACTGTACAGTAATAATACAATGATAGGTTACCTCTATAGGGACTGTTCCGTAATAATACAACTATAGGTTGACCTCTATAGGGACTGTTCAGTAATAATACAACTATAGGTTGACCTCTATAGGTTCTGTACAGTAATAATACAACTATAGGTTGACCTCTATAGGGACTGTACAGTAATAATACAACTATAGGTTGACCTCTATAGGGACTGTACAGTAATAATACAACTATAGGTTGACCTCTATAGGGACTGTACAGTAATAATACAACTATAGGTTGACCTCTATAGGGACTGTACAGTAATAATACAACTATAGGTTGACCTCTATAGGGACTGTACAGTAATAATACAACTATAAGTTGACCTATATAGGGACTGTACGGTAATAATAGAACTTTAGGTTGACCTCTATAGGGACTGTTCAGTAATAATACAACTTTAGGTTGACCTCTATAGGTTCTGTACAGTAATAATAAAACTATAGGTTGACCTCTATAGGAACTGTACAGTAATAATACAATGATAGGTTGACCTCTATAGGGACTGTACAGTAATAATACAACAATAGGTTGACCTCTATAGGGACTGTACAGTAATAATACAACTATAGGTTCACATCTATAGGGACTGTACAGTAATAATACAACGATAGGTTGACCTCTATATGGACTGTACAGTAATAATACAACGATAGGTTGACCTCAATAGGGACAGTACAGTAAAACCTTTTTTTTTTATAATATGCCATTTAGCAGACGCTTTTATCCAAAGCGACTTACAGTCATGCGTGCATACATTTTTGTGTATGGGTGGTCCCGGGGATCGAACCCACTACCTTGGCGTTACAAGCGCCGTGCTCTACCAGTTGAGCTACAGAGGACTACAGTAATAATACAACTATAGGTTGACCTCTATAGGGACTGTACAGTAATAATACAACTATAGGTTGACCTCTATAGGGACTGTACAGTAATAATACAAGTATAGGTTCACCTCTATAGGGACTGTTCAGTAATAATACAACGATAGGTTCACCTCTATAGGGACTGTAAAGTAATAATACAACTATAGGTTGAAATCTATAGGTTCTGTACAGTAATAATACAACTATAGGTTGACCTCTATAGGGACTGTACAGTAATAATACAATGATAGGTTGACCTCTATAGGGACTGTACAGTAATAATACAACTATAGGTTGACCTCTATAGGGACTGTACAGTAATAATACAACTATAGGTTGACCTCTATAGGGACTGTACAGTAATAATACAACTATAGGTTGACCTCTATAGGGACTGTACAGTAATAATACAACTATAAGTTGACCTATATAGGGACTGTTCAGTAATAATACAACTATAGGTTGAAATCTATAGGTTCTGTACAGTAATAATACAACTATAGGTTGACCTCTATAGGGACTGTACAGTAATAATACAACTTTAGGTTGACCTCTATAGGGACTGTTCAGTAATAATACAACTTTAGGTTGACCTCTATAGGGACTGTACAGTAATAATACAACTATAGGTTAACCTCTATAGGGACTGTACAGTAATAATACAACAATAGGTTGACCTCTATAGGGACTGTACAGTAATAATACAACGATAAGTTGACCTCTATAGGGACTGTACAGTAATAATACAACTATAGGTTCACCTCTATAGGGAAAGTACAGTAATAATAAAACTATAGGTTGACCTCTATAGGGACTGTACAGTAATAATACAACGATAGGTTGACCTCTATAGGGACCGTACAGTAATAATACAACGATAGGTTGACCTCTATAGGGACTGTACAGTAATAATAAAACAATAGGTTCACCTCTATAGGGACTGTTCAGTAATAATACAACGATAGGTTGACCTCTATAGGGACTGTACAGTAATAATACAACTATAGGTTGACCTCAATAGGGACTGTTCAGTAATAATACAGCCATAGGTTGACCTCTATAGGGACTGTACAGTAATAATACAACGATAGGTTGACCTCTATAGGGACTGTACAGTAATAATACAATGATAGGTTGACCTCTATAGGGACTGTACAGTAATAATACAACTATAGGTTGACCTCTTTATGGACTGTACAGTAATAATACAACAATAGGTTGACCTCTATAGGGACTGTACAGTAATAATACAACGATAAGTTGACCTCTATAGGGACTGTACAGTAATAATACAACTATAGGTTCACCTCTATAGGGAAAGTACAGTAATAATAAAACTATAGGTTGACCTCTATAGGGACTGTACAGTAATAATACAACGATAGGTTGACCTCTATAGGAACTGTACAGTAATAATACAATGATAGGTTGACCTCTATAGGGACTGTACAGTAATAATACAACAATAGGTTGACCTCTATAGGGACTGTACAGTAATAATACAACTATAGGTTCACATCTATAGGGACTGTACAGTAATAATACAACGATAGGTTGACCTCTATATGGACTGTACAGTAATAATACAACGATAGGTTGACCTCAATAGGGACAGTACAGTAAAACCTTTTTTTTTATAATATGCCATTTAGCAGACTCTTTTATCCAAAGCGACTTACAGTCATGCGTGCATACATTTTTGTGTATGGGTGGTCCCGGGGATCGAACCCACTACCTTGGCGTTACAAGCGCCGTGCTCTACCAGTTGAGCTAGAGAGGACTACAGTAATAATACAACTATAGGTTGACCTCTATAGGGACTGTACAGTAATAATACAACTATAGGTTGACCTCTATAGGGACTGTAAAGTAATAATACAACTATAGGTTGAAATCTATAGGTTCTGTACAGTAATAATACAACTATAGGTTGACCTCTATAGGAACTGTACAGTAATAATACAATGATAGGTTGACCTCTATAGGGACTGTACAGTAATAATACAACTATAGGTTGACCTCTATAGGGACTTTACAGTAATAATACAACTATAGGTTGACCTCTATAGGGACTGTACAGTAATAATACAACTATAGGTTGACCTCTATAGGGACTGTACAGTAATAATACAACTATAGGTTGACCTCTATAGGGACTGTACAGTAATAATACAACTATAAGTTGACCTATATAGGGACTGTTCAGTAATAATACAACTATAGGTTGAAATCTATAGGTTCTGTACAGTAATAATACAACTATAGGTTGACCTCTATAGGGACTGTACAGTAATAATACAACTTTAGGTTGACCTCTATAGGGACTGTTCAGTAATAATACAACTTTAGGTTGACCTCTATAGGGACTGTACAGTAATAATACAACTAAAGGTTAACCTCTTTATGGACTGTAAAGTAATAATACAACAATAGGTTGACCTCTATAGGGACTGTACAGTAATAATACAACGATAAGTTGACCTCTATAGGGACTGTACAGTAATAATACAACTATAGGTTCACCTCTATAGGGAAAGTACAGTAATAATAAAACTATAGGTTGACCTCTATAGGGACTGTACAGTAATAATACAACGATAGGTTGACCTCTATAGGGACCGTACAGTAATAATACAACGATAGGTTGACCTCTATAGGGACTGTACAGTAATAATAAAACAATAGGTTCACCTCTATAGGGACTGTTCAGTAATAATACAACGATAGGTTGACCTCTATAGGGACTGTACAGTAATAATACAACTATAGGTTGACCTCAATAGGGACTGTTCAGTAATAATACAGCCATAGGTTGACCTCTATAGGGACTGTACAGTAATAATACAACGATAGGTTGACCTCTATAGGGACTGTACAGTAATAATACAATGATAGGTTACCTCTATAGGGACTGTTCAGTAATAATACAACTATAGGTTGATCTCTATAGGGACTGTACAGTAATAATACAATGATAGGTTGACCTCTATAGGGACTGTACAGTAATAATACAACTATAGGTTGACCTCTATAGGGACTGTACAGTAATAATACAACTATAGGTTGACCTCTATAGGGACTGTACAGTAATAATACAACTATAGGTTGACCTCTATAGGGACTGTACAGTAATAATACAACTATAGGTTGACCTCTATAGGGACTGTTCAGTAATAATACAACTATAGGTTGACCTCTATAGGTTCTGTACATTTATAATACAATGATAGGTTGACCTATATAGGGACTGTACAGTAATAATACAACGATAGGTTGACCTCTATAGGGACTGTACAGTAATAATACAACTTTAGGTTCACCTCTATTGGGACTGTTCAGTAATAATACAACGATAGGTTCACCTCTATAGGGACTGTAAAGTAATAATACAACGATAGGTTGACCTCTATAGGGACTGTACAGTAATAATACAACTATAGGTTGACCTCTATAGGGACTGTACAGTAATAATACAACTATAGGTTGACCTCTATAGGGACTGTACAGTAATAATACAATGATAGGTTGACCTCTATAGGGACTGTACAGTAATAATACAATGATAGGTTACCTCTATAGGGACTGTTCAGTAATAATACAACTATAGGTTGACCTCTATAGGGACTGTACAGTAATAATACAATGATAGGTTGACCTCTATAGGAACTGTACAGTAATAATACAATGATAGGTTGACCTCTATAGGGACTGTACAGTAATAATACAACGATAGGTTGACCTCTATAGGGACTGTACAGTAATAATACAACTATAGGTTCACCTCTATTGGGACTGTTCAGTAATAATACAACGATAGGTTCACCTCTATAGGGACTGTAAAGTAATAATAAAACGATAGGTTGACCTCTATAGAGACTGTACAGTAATAATACAACGATAGGTTGACCTCTTTAGGGACTGTACAGTAATAATACAACGATAGGTTGACCTCTATAGGGACTGTACAGTAATAATACAACTATAGGTTGACCTCAATAGGGACTGTTCAGTAATAATACAACTATAGGTTGACCTCTATAGGGACTGTACAGTAATAATACAACGATAGGTTGACCTCTATAGGGACTGTACAGTAATAATACAATGATAGGTTACCTCTATAGGGACTGTTCAGTAATAATACAACTATAGGTTGAGCTCTATAGGGACTGTACAGTAATAATACAATGATAGGTTGACCTCTATAGGGACTGTACAGTAATAATACAACAATAAGTTGACCTCTATAGGGACTGTACAGTAATAATACAACTATAGGTTCACCTCTATAGGGAAAGTACAGTAATATTAAAACTATAGGTTGACCTCTATAGGGACTGTACAGTAATAATACAACGATAGGTTGACCTCTATAGGGACCGTACAGTAATAATACAACGATAGGTTGACCTTTATAGGGACTGTACAGTAATAATACAATGATAGGTTGACCTCTATAGGGAATGTACAGTAATAATACAACTATAGGTTGACCTCTATAGGGACTGTTCAGTAATAATACAACTATAGGTTGACCTCTATAGGGACTGTACAGTAATAATACAACTATAGTTTGACCTCTATAGGTTCTGTACAGTAATAATAAAACTATAGGTTGACCTCTATAGGGACTGTACAGTAATAATACAACAATAGGTTCACCTCTATAGGGACTGTTCAGTAATAATACAACAATAGGTTCACCTCTATAGGGACTGTACAGTAATAATACAATGATAGGTTGACCTCTATAGGGACTGTACAGTAATAATACAACGATAAGTTGACCTCTATAGGGACTGTACAGTAATAATACAACGATAGGTTGACCTCTATAGGCACTGTACAGTAATAATACAACAATAAGTTGACCTCTATAGGGACTGTACAGTAATAATACAACTATAGGTTCACCTCTATAGGGAAAGTACAGTAATATTAAAACTATAGGTTGACCTCTATAGGGACTGTACAGTAATAATACAACGATAGGTTGACCTCTATAGGGACCGTACAGTAATAATACAACGATAGGTTGACCTTTATAGGGACTGTACAGTAATAATACAATGATAGGTTGACCTCTATAGGGACTGTACAGTAATAATACAACGATAAGTTGACCTCTATAGGGACTGTACAGTAATAATACAACGATAGGTTGACCTCTATAGGGACTGTACAGTAATAATACAACGATAAGTTGACCTCTATAGGGACTGTACAGTAATAATACAACTATAGGTTCACCTCTATAGGGAAAGTACAGTAATAATAAAACTATAAGTTGACCTCTATAGGGACTGTACAGTAATAATACAACGATAGGTTGACCTCTATAGGGACCGTACAGTAATAATACAACGATAGGTTGACCTCTATAGGGACTGTACAGTAATAATAAAACAATAGGTTCACCTCTATAGGGACTGTTCAGTAATAATAAAACGATAGGTTGACCTCTATAGGGACTGTACAGTAATAATACAACGATAAGTTGACCTCTATAGGGACTGTACAGTAATAATACAACTATAGGTTGACCTCAATAGGGACTGTTCAGTAATAATACAACTATAGGTTGACCTCTATAGGGACTGTACAGTAATAATACAACGATAGGTTGACCTCTATAGGGACTGTACAGTAATAATACAATGATAGGTTACCTCTATAGGGACTGTTCAGTAATAATACAACTATAGGTTGAGCTCTATAGGGACTGTACAGTAATAATACAATGATAGGTTGACCTCTATAGGGACTGTACAGTAATAATACAACTATAGGTTGACCTCTATAGGGACTGTACAGTAATAATACAACTATAGGTTGACCTCTATAGGGACTGTACAGTAATAATACAACTATAGGTTGACCTCTATAGGGACTGTACAGTAATAATACAATGATAGGTTGACCTCTATAGGGACTGTACAGTAATAATACAATGATAGGTTACCTCTATAGGGACTGTTCAGTAATAATACAACTATAGGTTGACCTCTATAGGGACTGTACAGTAATAATACAATGATAGGTTGACCTCTATAGGAACTGTACAGTAATAATACAATGATAGGTTGACCTCTATAGGGACTGTACAGTAATAATACAACGATAGGTTGACCTCTATAGGGACTGTACAGTAATAATACAACTATAGGTTCACCTCTATTGGGACTGTTCAGTAATAATACAACGATAGGTTCACCTCTATAGGGACTGTAAAGTAATAATAAAACGATAGGTTGACCTCTATAGAGACTGTACAGTAATAATACAACGATAGGTTGACCTCTTTAGGGACTGTACAGTAATAATACAACGATAGGTTGACCTCTATAGGGACTGTACAGTAATAATACAACTATAGGTTGACCTCAATAGGGACTGTTCAGTAATAATACAACTATAGGTTGACCTCTATAGGGACTGTACAGTAATAATACAACGATAGGTTGACCTCTATAGGGACTGTACAGTAATAATACAATGATAGGTTACCTCTATAGGGACTGTTCAGTAATAATACAACTATAGGTTGAGCTCTATAGGGACTGTACAGTAATAATACAATGATAGGTTGACCTCTATAGGGACTGTACAGTAATAATACAACTATAGGTTGACCTCTATAGGGACTGTACAGTAATAATACAACTATAGGTTGATCTCTATAGGGACTGTACAGTAATAATACAACTATAGGTTGACCTCTATAGGGACTGTTCAGTAATAATACAACTATAGGTTGACCTCTATAGGTTCTGTACAGTAATAATACAACTATAGGTTGACCTCTATAGGGACTGTACAGTAATAATACAACTATAGGTTGACCTCTATAGGGACTGTTCAGTAATAATACAACTATAGGTTGACCTCTATAGGTTCTCTACAGTAATAATACAACTATAGGTTGACCTCTATAGGAACTGTACAGTAATAATACAATGATAGGTTACCTCTATAGGGACTGTTCAGTAATAATACAACTATAGGTTGACCTCTATAGGGACTGTACAGTAATAATACAATGATAAGTTGACCTCTATAGGGACTGTACAGTAATAATACAACTATAGGTTGACCTCTATAGGGACTGTACAGTAATAATACAACTATAGGTTGACCTCTATAGGGACTGTACAGTAATAATACAACTATAGGTTGACCTCTATAGATTCTCTACAGTAATAATACAACTATAGGTTGACCTCTATAGGAACTGTACAGTAATAATACAATGATAGGTTACCTCTATAGGGACTGTTCAGTAATAATACAACTATAGGTTGACCTCTATAGGGACTGTACAGTAATAATACAATGATATGTTGACCTCTATAGGGACTGTTCAGTAATAATACAACTATAGGTTGAGCTCTATAGGGACTGTACAGTAATAATACAATGATAGGTTGACCTCTATAGGGACTGTACAGTAATAATACAACTATAGGTTGACCTCTATAGGGACTGTACAGTAATAATACAACTATAGGTTGATCTCTATAGGGACTGTACAGTAATAATACAACTATAGGTTGACCTCTATAGGGACTGTTCAGTAATAATACAACTATAGGTTGACCTCTATAGGTTCTGTACAGTAATAATACAACTATAGGTTGACCTCTATAGGGACTGTACAGTAATAATACAAATATAGGTTGACCTCTATAGGGACTGTTCAGTAATAATACAACTATAGGTTGACCTCTATAGGTTCTCTACAGTAATAATACAACTATAGGTTGACCTCTATAGGAACTGTACAGTAATAATACAATGATAGGTTACCTCTATAGGGACTGTTCAGTAATAATACAACTATAGGTTGACCTCTATAGGGACTGTACAGTAATAATACAATGATAAGTTGACCTCTATAGGGACTGTACAGTAATAATACAACTATAGGTTGACCTCTATAGGGACTGTACAGTAATAATACAACTATAGGTTGACCTCTATAGGGACTGTACAGTAATAATACAACTATAGGTTGACCTCTATAGGGACTGTTCAGTAATAATACAACTATAGGTTGACCTCTATAGGGACTGTTCAGTAATAATACAACTATAGGTTGACCTCTATAGATTCTCTACAGTAATAATACAACTATAGGTTGACCTCTATAGGAACTGTACAGTAATAATACAATGATAGGTTACCTCTATAGGGACTGTTCAGTAATAATACAACTATAGGTTGACCTCTATAGGGACTGTACAGTAATAATACAATGATACGTTGACCTCTATAGGGACTGTACAGTAATAATGTCATGAGCCTCTCACTCCACCGGGTTACCACCTTAATTTTCTTCCACTCTGCTCACCACTCTCTCTACTCAGCCTAACTAGCTCCACCTGTCCCTGCTCTGCTCTGCTCTAATTACTCTGCCAGCTGCGCTGCATTACCCACTACCTCTCCCAGTATTTAAGGCCCTGTCTTTCAGCTCTCCGGTGTCAGATCGTCTGCAAAGCTCACACCCGGAACCTGTTTGCTCGCGCTTCTGGCTCACCCTGGTTTTGTGACCCCGGACCTGCCTGATTTTTGGATGCTCTTCTGCCCCAGGAGATCCAGACCTGCTTCTGCCATAACGACTCCTGACTACTCTTCAATCCCGGTAACTCTGACCAGCCTTCTGCCTTGCTACTACGTATTTTGGATTTCCCTTGAACTGTACTGCTGCCTTGTTTCATTCCGCCCTGTTGTGTCTGTGTCTCCCCCCCCCAGGACTTCTGGACCACCCACCACCGGCTTCATAGGACGCATCGCTGCCACTGGGGGGGGCACAGACCCAGCACATTGGACGGGATCCCTGTTACCCCTGGAGCCTTCATTCACTCCCTACTTCCCTTTTCCCTTAAGTTTTAATAAACTTTCTGGTGTGACGCAATTGTGGTCCTCTGGTCGTCTGTCTGAACCGTGACAGTACGATCTGACCATTATGGACTCAGCGCACACTTTCCCCGACATGGAAACCGATGAGCATGAGCAGCAGTTCCAGCAGCAGCAACAACAACTCGCCATGATCATTCAACTCCTCACCAACCTTACCCCAGCCAGTCTGCCCACCAGCCCTGCCCCCGAGTTACCTGCCCCGGTCATTGCAGCCGCTGCTCCGGAACCCAAGATTGGAAACCCCGAGCGGTTCAACGGCGATTCAACCCAGGTCCGGCCATTCCTGACTAGCTGCCGACTTCAGTTCTCCTTGCAGCCAAGGACCTTCGCCACGGAGGGGGCTAAAGTTGGGTATGCCATCACTCACCTGACGGGCCGAGCTCGACTCTGGGGAACAGCAGAGTTCGAACGTCAAACCCCCACATGTGCAACCTTCGACCTGTTTGCTGAGGAGATGCTGAAGGTGTTTGACCTGGATTCACCAACCGCAGAGGCGTCTCGTGAACTGTTCAGTATTCGACAAGGCAGACGTACAGTCGCAGACCATTCCATCGACTTCCGAACCCTGGCTAGACGAAGTTCTTGGAACACACCATCGTTGGTGGACGCGTTCTTCCATAGTTTGGCTGACTATATCAAGGACGAGTTGGTCTCCCATGAACTGCCTTCCACTCTTGATGAAGCCATCGCACTGACTGTCAGGATCGACAGAAGGATACAGACCCGTCGTCGTGAGAGGGGGCGCCAAGGTCCACCTACTACCGGCATTCGGAGAGATCCGACTGGGCTCCTGTCATCTACTGCCACTCACCCAGGTCAGCTTGATCAGTCTGAGCCTATGGAGATTGGGCGAGCCTCTCTCACTCCTGCAGAGCGCCAGCGCCGCTTCACCTCAAACCTCTGCCTCTATTGTGGAGGTGATGGACATCGTGTGGTAACCTGCCCTTTAAAGGGCCGAAGCTCACCGGGCATAGGGGGAGTCCGGTTGAGTTCAATGACCATCCAGTCCTCCGACCGCAAACCCCTGCTGCAAGTTCACCTCCGCCTCTCTGACTCAACTCACACCCTGGCTGCTCTGGTGGATTCTGGCGCCGAAGCCAACATAATGGACATCAAGCTGGCACGCCAACTGGGACTGGAGAACCTCCGTTTGACACCTCCTATTCCTGCCCGGGCACTGGACGGACACTTACTCGGATCGGTCACTCATGTCACGGCCCCGGTCTCGATGGGTCTGTCCGGAAACCATCAAGAAACTATCCAGTTTCACCTGCTCCCCTCTCCAGGCCAACCCCTCATCCTGGGTTACCCATGGCTCCGCCGGCACAACCCTCAGCTCGACTGGGTGACCGGGGTGATCAGGGAGTGGGGAGAGGACTGCCACCGAACCTGCCTGCTTGCTGCCGCACTACCCCCTCGGCCAGTACCTACTAACTCCGCTCCTGACCTCTCCAATGTCCCAGAATGCTACCATGGTCTCAGAGAGGTGTTTAACAAAGCAAGAGCCACATCTCTGCCCCCTCACCGACCGTACGACTGTGCCATCGACCTCCTCCCTGGAACAGCCCCTCCAAAGGGTCGTCTTTATTCGTTGTCTGCTCCTGAAAGAAAGTCCATGGAGGACTACATCAATGGCTCTCTGTCCGCAGGATTAATCCGTTCATCTTCATCTCCTGCTGGTGCTGGCTTCTTCTTTGTGGGGAAGAAGGACGGATCTCTTCGCCCCTGCATCGACTACAGGGGACTCAACGACATCACAGTGAAAAACCGTTACCCTCTGCCTCTGCTCACCTCTGCTTTTGAGTTGCTCCAGGGAGCCACTGTTTTTACCAAGTTGGATCTCAGAAACGCTTACCACCTAGTGCGGATCCGGGAGGGAGATGAATGGAAAACCGCATTCAATACACCAACAGGCCACTACGAGTATCTGGTTATGCCTTTTGGCCTCACCAATGCTCCTGCTGTGTTCCAGGCTCTAGTGAATGATGTACTGCGGGACATGTTAAACAAGTTTGTCTTCGTTTACCTGGATGACATCTTAATCTACTCCAGAAACCTGTCTGAACACACCCGCCATGTCCAGCAAGTCCTTCATCGTCTTCTGGAGAATTCCCTCTACGCCAAGGCAGAGAAATGTGAGTTTCACGTCAAGACAGTGGCCTTCCTGGGGTACATAGTGGCAGAGGGAAGTATCCAAATGGATCCTGCCAAAGTATCAGCAGTCACTTCATGGCCAGTTCCGGAGAACAGAAAGAAGCTGCAACAGTTTCTGGGGTTTGCTAACTTCTATAGAAAGTTTATCCGGAACTACAGTACCGTTGCTGCCCCTCTCACTGCTCTAACCAGCACCAAGCAACCCTTCACCTGGACCCCAGCAGCCGACAAAGCCTTCAGTACCCTCAAGGTGAGGTTCACCTCCGCTCCCATCCTCCAGATGCCTGATGTGGACCGGCAATTCATTGTGGAGGTGGACGCCTCGGATGTGGGAGTTGGTGCTGTGATTTCTCAGTGGGCTGCGGAGGATAGGAAGCTCCATCCCTGTGCCTTTTTCTCACGTCGGTTGTCCCCCTCTGAGTGCAATTACGACATAGGGAACCGTGAGCTGCTGGCTGTGAAGCTTGCCTTGGAGGAGTGGCGTCACTGGCTGGAGGGGTCCACCATTCCATTTCTCGTTTGGACCGATCATAAGAACTTGGAGTACATCCGCACGGCCAAACGGTTGAACTCCAGGCAGTCCCGCTGGGCCCTGTTCTTCACCAGGTTTAATTTCACTCTGTCATACCGGCCTGGATCACGCAACACCAAGCCAGACGCCCTCTCCCGTCAATTCCAGAAGGATGACACCCCCTCCAAGGACCCTGTGTCGATTCTGCCAAGTCCCTGCATCGTTGCAGCTCTGACCTGGGCTGTTGAGGAACAGGTGCTGGAGGCTCTCCGTAACCAGCCAGGTCCCAGCACTTGCCCAGCTGACCGCCTTTTTGTCCCCGAAGACCTGAGGTCCCAGGTCGTTCAGTGGGGACATGACTCCCGCCTAGCTTGTCACCCTGGCTCCACCCGCACTTACAACCTGCTCGCCCAGAGGTTCTGGTGGCCCTCTCTGAGAAAGGATGTACGGGAATTCGTCCAAGCCTGCCCCATCTGCAACCAACACAAGTCGTCCTGCCAGCCCCCAGCCGGATTGCTGCAGCCCCTGCCTGTGCCCAGACGTCCCTGGTCTCACATCGCCCTTGACTTTGTCACGGGGCTGCCCCCTTCAAGTGGCATGACCGTCATTCTCACCATAGTTGACCGTTTCAGCAAGATGGCACACTTCATTCCCCTCCCCAAGCTCCCAACCGCCAAGGAGACCGCCCAGGTGGTCCTGGAACACGTCTTCCGGATCCACGGACTGCCAAAGGATGTAGTTTCTGACCGTGGTCCACAATTCTCCTCCGCTTTTTGGAAGGAGTTCTGTCACCTGCTGGGAGCCACAGTCAGTCTGACTTCCGGATTCCATCCCCAATCCAATGGGCAGTCAGAGCGGGCTAATCAGGAGCTCGAGAAGGCACTGCGATGCATGACTTCACGCAACCCCCACTCCTGGTCGCAGCAATTGACATGGGTGGAGTACGCACACAATTCTCTGACCTGCTCTGCCATCGGTATGTCCCCTTTCCAATGTGTTTATGGATACCAGCCTCCTCTATTTGCCAGCCAGGAAGAGGAGGTTACTTGCCCATCTGCACTTGCTTTTGCCCGTCGATGTCGCCGCACCTGGTCACAAGCCCGAGCCACACTCCTCAGATCCGTTGCCAGCTACACTACCGGGGCCAACCGTCGGAGAATTCCTGCTCCCACCTACCATGTTGGTCAAAGGGTGTGGTTGTCATCGAAGAACCTGCCACTCAGGGTGGAGTCGCAGAAGCTGGCACCTCGGTTCATTGGCCCATTCCCTATCATAAGAGTGATTAGCCCAACTGCTGTCCGGCTCCAACTGCCTAATTCCCTGAGGGTGCACCCCACTTTCCATGTGTCTAAGATTAAGCCCATCCATGAGAGTCCGCTGGTCCCTGCTGCGCCTTGTCCTCCTCCTCCACGGCTCGTCGATGGTGGTCTGGTTTACACCGTCCGCCGCCTGCTTCGGTCCAGACGGAGGGGTAGGGGTCTCCAGTACCTCATTGACTGGGAGGGCTATGGACCTGAGGAAAGGACCTGGGTGCCAGCTAGTCGGATTGTGGATAGGACTCTCATCACCGCTTTCCACCAACGGCATCCTGATCAACCTGCAATCCGTAGGGGCCGCCCCAGAGGGGTCCCTAACCGTCCTGCCCGCTCGGCTTCCTGTCCTGTGCCTGATCCTGTCTCGGGACCTGTTCCATCTCCCGACCACGGCCCTCCGGCTTCCTCCGAGGATGAGGACGTTCACTCGGACCGTTCGGAGGAGTTCTAGCCCTCCTCCGGCTCCCCTCCTCCCGCCCGGCGTGGTGTTGCTCTTGGGACTTCTGGGGCCGTCCCTTGGGGGGGGGGTTCTGTCATGAGCCTCTCACTCCACCGGGTTACCACCTTAATTTTCTTCCACTCTGCTCACCACTCTCTCTACTCAGCCTAACTAGCTCCACCTGTCCCTGCTCTGCTCTGCTCTAATTACTCTGCCAGCTGCGCTGCATTACCCACTACCTCTCCCAGTATTTAAGGCCCTGTCTTTCAGCTCTCCGGTGTCAGATCGTCTGCAAAGCTCACACCCGGAACCTGTTTGCTCGCGCTTCTGGCTCACCCTGGTTTTGTGACCCCGGACCTGCCTGATTTTTGGATGCTCTTCTGCCCCAGGAGATCCAGACCTGCTTCTGCCATAACGACTCCTGACTACTCTTCAATCCCGGTAACTCTGACCAGCCTTCTGCCTTGCTACTACGTATTTTGGATTTCCCTTGAACTGTACTGCTGCCTTGTTTCATTCCGCCCTGTTGTGTCTGTGTCTCCCCCCCCCAGGACTTCTGGACCACCCACCACCGGCTTCATAGGACGCATCGCTGCCACTGGGGGGGGCACAGACCCAGCACATTGGACGGGATCCCTGTTACCCCTGGAGCCTTCATTCACTCCCTACTTCCCTTTTCCCTTAAGTTTTAATAAACTTTCTGGTGTGACGCAATTGTGGTCCTCTGGTCGTCTGTCTGAACCGTGACAAATAATACAACTATAGGTTGACCTCTATAGATTCTCTACAGTAATAATACAACTATAGGTTGACCTCTATAGGAACTGTACAGTAATAATACAATGATAGGTTACCTCTATAGGGACTGTTCAGTAATAATACAACTATAGGTTGACCTCTATAGGGACTGTACAGTAATAATACAATGATATGTTGACCTCTATAGGGACTGTTCAGTAATAATACAACTATAGGTTGAGCTCTATAGGGACTGTACAGTAATAATACAATGATAGGTTGACCTCTATAGGGACTGTACAGTAATAATACAACTATAGGTTGACCTCTATAGGGACTGTACAGTAATAATACAACTATAGGTTGATCTCTATAGGGACTGTACAGTAATAATACAACTATAGGTTGACCTCTATAGGGACTGTTCAGTAATAATACAACTATAGGTTGACCTCTATAGGTTCTGTACAGTAATAATACAACTATAGGTTGACCTCTATAGGGACTGTACAGTAATAATACAAATATAGGTTGACCTCTATAGGGACTGTTCAGTAATAATACAACTATAGGTTGACCTCTATAGGTTCTCTACAGTAATAATACAACTATAGGTTGACCTCTATAGGAACTGTACAGTAATAATACAATGATAGGTTACCTCTATAGGGACTGTTCAGTAATAATACAACTATAGGTTGACCTCTATAGGGACTGTACAGTAATAATACAATGATAAGTTGACCTCTATAGGGACTGTACAGTAATAATACAACTATAGGTTGACCTCTATAGGGACTGTACAGTAATAATACAACTATAGGTTGACCTCTATAGGGACTGTACAGTAATAATACAACTATAGGTTGACCTCTATAGGGACTGTTCAGTAATAATACAACTATAGGTTGACCTCTATAGGGACTGTTCAGTAATAATACAACTATAGGTTGACCTCTATAGATTCTCTACAGTAATAATACAACTATAGGTTGACCTCTATAGGAACTGTACAGTAATAATACAATGATAGGTTACCTCTATAGGGACTGTTCAGTAATAATACAACTATAGGTTGACCTCTATAGGGACTGTACAGTAATAATACAATGATACGTTGACCTCTATAGGGACTGTACAGTAATAATACAACTATAGGTTGACCTCTATAGGTTCTGTACAGTAATAATACAACTATAGGTTGACCTCTATAGGGACTGTACAGTAATAATACAACTATAGGTTGACCTCTATAGGGACTGTTCAGTAATAATACAACTATAGGTTGACCTCTATAGGTTCTCTACAGTAATAATACAACTATAGGTTGACCTCTATAGGAACTGTACAGTAATAATACAATGATAGGTTACCTCTATAGGGACTGTTCAGTAATAATACAACTATAGGTTGACCTCTATAGGGACTGTACAGTAATAATACAACTATAGGTTGACCTCTATAGGGACTGTACAGTAATAATACAACTATAGGTTGACCTCTATAGGGACTGTACAGTAATAATACAACTATAGGTTGACCTCTATAGGGACTGTTCAGTAATAATACAACTATAGGTTGACCTCTATAGGGACTGTTCAGTAATAATACAACTATAGGTTGACCTCTATAGGGACTGTACAGTAATAATACAACTATAGGTTGACCTCTATAGGGACTGTACAGTAATAATACAACTATAGGTTGACCTCTATAGGGACTGTACAGTAATAATACAACTATAGGTTGACCTCTATAGGGACTGTTCAGTAATAATACAACTATAGGTTGACCTCTATAGGAACTGTACAGTAATAATACAATGATAGGTTACCTCTATAGGGACTGTTCAGTAATAATACAACTATAGGTTGACCTCTATAGGGACTGTACAGTAATAATACAATGATACGTTGACCTCTATAGGGACTGTACAGTAATAATACAACTATAGGTTGACCTCTATAGGTTCTGTACAGTAATAATACAACTATAGGTTGACCTCTATAGGGACTGTACAGTAATAATACAACTATAGGTTGACCTCTATAGGGACTGTTCAGTAATAATACAACTATAGGTTGACCTCTATAGGTTCTCTACAGTAATAATACAACTATAGGTTGACCTCTATAGGAACTGTACAGTAATAATACAATGATAGGTTACCTCTATAGGGACTGTTCAGTAATAATACAACTATAGGTTGACCTCTATAGGGACTGTACAGTAATAATACAACTATAGGTTGACCTCTATAGGGACTGTTCAGTAATAATACAACTATAGGTTGACCTCTATAGGTTCTCTACAGTAATAATACAACTATAGGTTGACCTCTATAGGAACTGTACAGTAATAATACAATGATAGGTTGACCTCTATAGGGACTGTACAGTAATAATACAACTATAGGTTGACCTCTATAGGTTCTGTACAGTAATAATACAACTATAGGTTGACCTCTATAGGGACTGTACAGTAATAATACAACTATAGGTTGACCTCTATAGGGACTGTTCAGTAATAATACAACTATAGGTTGACCTCTATAGGTTCTCTACAGTAATAATACAACTATAGGTTGACCTCTATAGGAACTGTACAGTAATAATACAATGATAGGTTACCTCTATAGGGACTGTTCAGTAATAATACAACTATAGGTTGACCTCTATAGGGACTGTACAGTAATAATACAATGATAAGTTGACCTCTATAGGGACTGTACAGTAATAATACAACTATAGGTTGACCTCTATAGGTTCTGTACAGTAATAATACAACTATAGGTTGACCTCTATAGGGACTGTACAGTAATAATACAACTATAGGTTGACCTCTATAGGAACTGTACAGTAATAATACAATGATAGGTTACCTCTATAGGGACTGTTCAGTAATAATACAACTATAGGTTGACCTCTATAGGGACTGTACAGTAATAATACAATGATACGTTGACCTCTATAGGGACTGTACAGTAATAATACAACTATAGGTTGACCTCAATAGGTTCTGTACAGTAATAATACAACTATAGGTTGACCTCTATAGGGACTGTACAGTAATAATACAACTATATGTTGACCTCTATAGGGACTGTTCAGTAATAATACAACTATAGGTTGACCTCTATAGGTTCTCTACAGTAATAATACAACTATAGGTTGACCTCTATAGGAACTGTACAGTAATAATACAATGATATGTTGACCTCTATAGGGACTGTACAGTAATAATACAACGATAGGTTCACCTCTATAGGGATTGTACAGTAATAATACAACTATAGATTCACCTCTATTGGGACTGTTCAGTAATAATACAACGATAGGTTCACCTCTATAGGGACTGTAAAGTAATAATACAACGATAGGTTGACCTCTATAGAGACTGTACAGTAATAATACAACGATAGGTTGACCTCTTTAGGGACTGTACAGTAATAATACAATGATAGGTTGACCTCTATAGGGACTGTACAGTAATAATACAACTATAGGTTGACCTCAATAGGGACTGTTCAGTAATAATACAACTATAGGTTGACCTCTATAGGGACTGTACAGTAATAATACAATGATAGGTTGACCTCTATAGGGACTGTACAGTAATAATACAATGATAGGTTACCTCTATAGGGACTGTTCAGTAATAATACAACTATAGGTTGAGCTCTATATGGACTGTACAGTAATAATACAATGATAGGTTGACCTCTATAGGGACTGTACAGTAATAATACAACTATAGGTTGACCTCTATAGGGACTGTTCAGTAATAATACAACTATAGGTTGACCTCTATAGGGACTGTTCAGTAATAATACAACTATAGGTTGACCTCTATAGGTTCTCTACAGTAATAATACAACTATAGGTTGACCTCTATAGGAACTGTACAGTAATAATACAATGATAGGTTACCTCTATAGGGACTGTTCAGTAATAATACAACTATAGGTTGACCTCTATAGGGACTGTACAGTAATAATACAATGATACGTTGACCTCTATAGGGACTGTACAGTAATAATACAACTATAGGTTGACCTCTATAGGTTCTGTACAGTAATAATACAACTATAGGTTGACCTCTATAGGGACTGTACAGTAATAATACAACTATAGGTTGACCTCTATAGGGACTGTTCAGTAATAATACAACTATAGGTTGACCTCTATAGGTTCTCTACAGTAATAATACAACTATAGGTTGACCTCTATAGGAACTGTACAGTAATAATACAATGATAGGTTACCTCTATAGGGACTCTTCAGTAATAATACAACTATAGGTTGACCTCTATAGGGACTGTGCAGTAATAATACAATGATAAGTTGACCTCTATAGGGACTGTACAGTAATAATATAACTATAGGTTGACCTCTATATGTTCTGTACAGTAATAATACAACTATAGGTTGACCTCTATAGGGACTGTACAGTAATAATACAACTATAGGTTGACCTCTATAGGGACTGTTCAGTAATAATACAACTATAGGTTGACCTCTATAGGTTCTTTACAGTAATAATACAACTATAGGTTGACCTCTATAGGAACTGTACAGTAATAATACAATGATAGGTTACCTCTATAGGGACTGTTCAGTAATAATACAACTATAGGTTGACCTCTATAGGGACTGTACAGTAATAATACAACTATAGGTTGACCTCTATAGGGACTGTTCAGTAATAATACAACTATAGGTTGACCTCTATAGGTTCTCTACAGTAATAATACAACTATAGGTTGACCTCTATAGGAACTGTACAGTAATAATACAATGATAGGTTACCTCTATAGGGACTGTTCAGTAATAATACAACTATAGGTTGACCTCTATAGGGACTGTACAGTAATAATACAATGATATGTTGACCTCTATAGGGACTGTTCAGTAATAATACAACTATAGGTTGAGCTCTATAGGGACTGTACAGTAATAATACAATGATAGGTTGACCTCTATAGGGACTGTACAGTAATAATACAACTATAGGTTGACCTCTATAGGGACTGTACAGTAATAATACAACTATAGGTTGATCTCTATAGGGACTGTACAGTAATAATACAACTATAGGTTGACCTCTATAGGGACTGTTCAGTAATAATACAACTATAGGTTGACCTCTATAGGTTCTGTACAGTAATAATACAACTATAGGTTGACCTCTATAGGGACTGTACAGTAATAATACAAATATAGGTTGACCTCTATAGGGACTGTTCAGTAATAATACAACTATAGGTTGACCTCTATAGGTTCTCTACAGTAATAATACAACTATAGGTTGACCTCTATAGGAACTGTACAGTAATAATACAATGATAGGTTACCTCTATAGGGACTGTTCAGTAATAATACAACTATAGGTTGACCTCTATAGGGACTGTACAGTAATAATACAATGATAAGTTGACCTCTATAGGGACTGTACAGTAATAATACAACTATAGGTTGACCTCTATAGGGACTGTACAGTAATAATACAACTATAGGTTGACCTCTATAGGGACTGTACAGTAATAATACAACTATAGGTTGACCTCTATAGGGACTGTTCAGTAATAATACAACTATAGGTTGACCTCTATAGGGACTGTTCAGTAATAATACAACTATAGGTTGACCTCTATAGATTCTCTACAGTAATAATACAACTATAGGTTGACCTCTATAGGAACTGTACAGTAATAATACAATGATAGGTTACCTCTATAGGGACTGTTCAGTAATAATACAACTATAGGTTGACCTCTATAGGGACTGTACAGTAATAATACAATGATACGTTGACCTCTATAGGGACTGTACAGTAATAATACAACTATAGGTTGACCTCTATAGGTTCTGTACAGTAATAATACAACTATAGGTTGACCTCTATAGGGACTGTACAGTAATAATACAACTATAGGTTGACCTCTATAGGGACTGTTCAGTAATAATACAACTATAGGTTGACCTCTATAGGTTCTCTACAGTAATAATACAACTATAGGTTGACCTCTATAGGAACTGTACAGTAATAATACAATGATAGGTTACCTCTATAGGGACTGTTCAGTAATAATACAACTATAGGTTGACCTCTATAGGGACTGTACAGTAATAATACAACTATAGGTTGACCTCTATAGGGACTGTACAGTAATAATACAACTATATGTTGACCTCTATAGGGACTGTACAGTAATAATACAACTATAGGTTGACCTCTATAGGGACTGTTCAGTAATAATACAACTATAGGTTGACCTCTATAGGGACTGTTCAGTAATAATACAACTATAGGTTGACCTCTATAGGGACTGTACAGTAATAATACAACTATAGGTTGACCTCTATAGGGACTGTACAGTAATAATACAACTATAGGTTGACCTCTATAGGGACTGTACAGTAATAATACAACTATAGGTTGACCTCTATAGGGACTGTTCAGTAATAATACAACTATAGGTTGACCTCTATAGGAACTGTACAGTAATAATACAATGATAGGTTACCTCTATAGGGACTGTTCAGTAATAATACAACTATAGGTTGACCTCTATAGGGACTGTACAGTAATAATACAATGATACGTTGACCTCTATAGGGACTGTACAGTAATAATACAACTATAGGTTGACCTCTATAGGTTCTGTACAGTAATAATACAACTATAGGTTGACCTCTATAGGGACTGTACAGTAATAATACAACTATAGGTTGACCTCTATAGGGACTGTTCAGTAATAATACAACTATAGGTTGACCTCTATAGGTTCTCTACAGTAATAATACAACTATAGGTTGACCTCTATAGGAACTGTACAGTAATAATACAATGATAGGTTACCTCTATAGGGACTGTTCAGTAATAATACAACTATAGGTTGACCTCTATAGGGACTGTACAGTAATAATACAACTATAGGTTGACCTCTATAGGGACTGTTCAGTAATAATACAACTATAGGTTGACCTCTATAGGTTCTCTACAGTAATAATACAACTATAGGTTGACCTCTATAGGAACTGTACAGTAATAATACAATGATAGGTTGACCTCTATAGGGACTGTACAGTAATAATACAACTATAGGTTGACCTCTATAGGTTCTGTACAGTAATAATACAACTATAGGTTGACCTCTATAGGGACTGTACAGTAATAATACAACTATAGGTTGACCTCTATAGGGACTGTTCAGTAATAATACAACTATAGGTTGACCTCTATAGGTTCTCTACAGTAATAATACAACTATAGGTTGACCTCTATAGGAACTGTACAGTAATAATACAATGATAGGTTACCTCTATAGGGACTGTTCAGTAATAATACAACTATAGGTTGACCTCTATAGGGACTGTACAGTAATAATACAATGATAAGTTGACCTCTATAGGGACTGTACAGTAATAATACAACTATAGGTTGACCTCTATAGGTTCTGTACAGTAATAATACAACTATAGGTTGACCTCTATAGGGACTGTACAGTAATAATACAACTATAGGTTGACCTCTATAGGAACTGTACAGTAATAATACAATGATAGGTTACCTCTATAGGGACTGTTCAGTAATAATACAACTATAGGTTGACCTCTATAGGGACTGTACAGTAATAATACAATGATACGTTGACCTCTATAGGGACTGTACAGTAATAATACAACTATAGGTTGACCTCAATAGGTTCTGTACAGTAATAATACAACTATAGGTTGACCTCTATAGGGACTGTACAGTAATAATACAACTATATGTTGACCTCTATAGGGACTGTTCAGTAATAATACAACTATAGGTTGACCTCTATAGGTTCTCTACAGTAATAATACAACTATAGGTTGACCTCTATAGGAACTGTACAGTAATAATACAATGATATGTTGACCTCTATAGGGACTGTACAGTAATAATACAACGATAGGTTCACCTCTATAGGGATTGTACAGTAATAATACAACTATAGATTCACCTCTATTGGGACTGTTCAGTAATAATACAACGATAGGTTCACCTCTATAGGGACTGTAAAGTAATAATACAACGATAGGTTGACCTCTATAGAGACTGTACAGTAATAATACAACGATAGGTTGACCTCTTTAGGGACTGTACAGTAATAATACAATGATAGGTTGACCTCTATAGGGACTGTACAGTAATAATACAACTATAGGTTGACCTCAATAGGGACTGTTCAGTAATAATACAACTATAGGTTGACCTCTATAGGGACTGTACAGTAATAATACAATGATAGGTTGACCTCTATAGGGACTGTACAGTAATAATACAATGATAGGTTACCTCTATAGGGACTGTTCAGTAATAATACAACTATAGGTTGAGCTCTATATGGACTGTACAGTAATAATACAATGATAGGTTGACCTCTATAGGGACTGTACAGTAATAATACAACTATAGGTTGACCTCTATAGGGACTGTTCAGTAATAATACAACTATAGGTTGACCTCTATAGGGACTGTTCAGTAATAATACAACTATAGGTTGACCTCTATAGGTTCTCTACAGTAATAATACAACTATAGGTTGACCTCTATAGGAACTGTACAGTAATAATACAATGATAGGTTACCTCTATAGGGACTGTTCAGTAATAATACAACTATAGGTTGACCTCTATAGGGACTGTACAGTAATAATACAATGATACGTTGACCTCTATAGGGACTGTACAGTAATAATACAACTATAGGTTGACCTCTATAGGTTCTGTACAGTAATAATACAACTATAGGTTGACCTCTATAGGGACTGTACAGTAATAATACAACTATAGGTTGACCTCTATAGGGACTGTTCAGTAATAATACAACTATAGGTTGACCTCTATAGGTTCTCTACAGTAATAATACAACTATAGGTTGACCTCTATAGGAACTGTACAGTAATAATACAATGATAGGTTACCTCTATAGGGACTCTTCAGTAATAATACAACTATAGGTTGACCTCTATAGGGACTGTGCAGTAATAATACAATGATAAGTTGACCTCTATAGGGACTGTACAGTAATAATATAACTATAGGTTGACCTCTATATGTTCTGTACAGTAATAATACAACTATAGGTTGACCTCTATAGGGACTGTACAGTAATAATACAACTATAGGTTGACCTCTATAGGGACTGTTCAGTAATAATACAACTATAGGTTGACCTCTATAGGTTCTCTACAGTAATAATACAACTATAGGTTGACCTCTATAGGAACTGTACAGTAATAATACAATGATAGGTTGACCTCTATAGGGACTGTACAGTAATAATACAACTATAGGTTGACCTCTATAGGTTCTGTACAGTAATAATACAACTATAGGTTGACCTCTATAGGGACTGTACAGTAATAATACAACTATAGGTTGACCTCTATAGGGACTGTTCAGTAATAATACAACTATAGGTTGACCTCTATAGGTTCTCTACAGTAATAATACAACTATAGGTTGACCTCTATAGGAACTGTACAGTAATAATACAATGATAGGTTACCTCTATAGGGACTGTTCAGTAATAATACAACTATAGGTTGACCTCTATAGGGACTGTACAGTAATAATACAATGATACGTTGACCTCTATAGGGACTGTACAGTAATAATACAACTATAGGTTGACCTCTATAGGTTCTGTACAGTAATAATACAACTATAGGTTGACCTCTATAGGGACTGTACAGTAATAATACAACTATAGGTTGACCTCTATAGGGACTGTTCAGTAATAATACAACTATAGGTTGACCTCTATAGGTTCTCTACAGTAATAATACAACTATAGGTTGACCTCTATAGGAACTATACAGTAATAATACAATGATAGGTTACCTCTATAGGGACTCTTCAGTAATAATACAACTATAGGTTGACCTCTATAGGGACTGTGCAGTAATAATACAATGATAAGTTGACCTCTATAGGGACTGTACAGTAATAATATAACTATAGGTTGACCTCTATATGTTCTGTACAGTAATAATACAACTATAGGTTGATCTCTATAGGGACTGTACAGTAATAATACAACTATAGGTTGACCTCTATAGGGACTGTTCAGTAATAATACAACTATAGGTTGACCTCTATAGGTTCTCTACAGTAATAATACAACTATAGGTTGACCTCTATAGGAACTGTACAGTAATAATACAATGATAGGTTACCTCTATAGGGACTGTTCAGTAATAATACAACTATAGGTTGACCTCTATAGGGACTGTACAGTAATAATACAACTATAGGTTGACCTCTATAGGGACTGTTCAGTAATAATACAACTATAGGTTGACCTCTATAGGTTCTCTACAGTAATAATACAACTATAGGTTGACCTCTATAGGAACTGTACAGTAATAATACAATGATAGGTTGACCTCTATAGGGACTGTACAGTAATAATACAACTATAGGTTGACCTCTATAGGTTCTGTACAGTAATAATACAACTATAGGTTGACCTCTATAGGGACTGTACAGTAATAATACAACTATAGGTTGACCTCTATAGGGACTGTTCAGTAATAATACAACTATAGGTTGACCTCTATAGGTTCTCTACAGTAATAATACAACTATAGGTTGACCTCTATAGGAACTGTACAGTAATAATACAATGATAGGTTACCTCTATAGGGACTGTTCAGTAATAATACAACTATAGGTTGACCTCTATAGGGACTGTACAGTAATAATACAATGATAAGTTGACCTCTATAGGGACTGTACAGTAATAATACAACTATAGGTTGACCTCTATAGGTTCTGTACAGTAATAATACAACTATAGGTTGACCTCTATAGGGACTGTACAGTAATAATACAACTATAGGTTGACCTCTATAGGAACTGTACAGTAATAATACAATGATAGGTTACCTCTATAGGGACTGTTCAGTAATAATACAACTATAGGTTGACCTCTATAGGGACTGTACAGTAATAATACAATGATAAGTTGACCTCTATAGGGACTGTACAGTAATAATACAACTATAGGTTGACCTCAATAGGTTCTGTACAGTAATAATACAACTATAGGTTGACCTCTATAGGGACTGTACAGTAATAATACAACTATATGTTGACCTCTATAGGGACTGTTCAGTAATAATACAACTATAGGTTGACCTCTATAGGTTCTCTACAGTAATAATACAACTATAGGTTGACCTCTATAGGAACTGTACAGTAATAATACAATGATATGTTGACCTCTATAGGGACTGTACAGTAATAATACAACGATAGGTTCACCTCTATAGGGATTGTACAGTAATAATACAACTATAGATTCACCTCTATTGGGACTGTTCAGTAATAATACAACGATAGGTTCACCTCTATAGGGACTGTAAAGTAATAATACAACGATAGGTTGACCTCTATAGAGACTGTACAGTAATAATACAACGATAGGTTGACCTCTTTAGGGACTGTACAGTAATAATACAATGATAGGTTGACCTCTATAGGGACTGTACAGTAATAATACAACTATAGGTTGACCTCAATAGGGACTGTTCAGTAATAATACAACTATAGGTTGACCTCTATAGGGACTGTACAGTAATAATACAATGATAGGTTGACCTCTATAGGGACTGTACAGTAATAATACAACTATAGGTTGACCTCTATAGGGACTGTTCAGTAATAATACAACTATAGGTTGAGCTCTATATGGACTGTACAGTAATAATACAATGATAGGTTGACCTCTATAGGGACTGTACAGTAATAATACAACTATAGGTTGACCTCTATAGGGACTGTACAGTAATAATACAACTATAGGTTGACCTCTATAGGGACTGTTCAGTAATAATACAACTATATGTTGACCTCTATAGGGACTGTTCAGTAATAATACAATGATAAGTTGACCTCTATAGGGACTGTACAGTAATAATACAACTATAGGTTGACCTCTATAGGTTCTGTACAGTAATAATACAACTATAGGTTGACCTCTATAGGGACTGTACAGTAATAATACAACTATAGGTTGACCTCTATAGGAACTGTACAGTAATAATACAATGATAGGTTACCTCTATAGGGACTGTTCAGTAATAATACAACTATAGGTTGACCTCTATAGGGACTGTACAGTAATAATACAATGATAAGTTGACCTCTATAGGGACTGTACAGTAATAATACAACTATAGGTTGACCTCAATAGGTTCTGTACAGTAATAATACAACTATAGGTTGACCTCTATAGGGACTGTACAGTAATAATACAACTATATGTTGACCTCTATAGGGACTGTTCAGTAATAATACAACTATAGGTTGACCTCTATAGGTTCTCTACAGTAATAATACAACTATAGGTTGACCTCTATAGGAACTGTACAGTAATAATACAATGATATGTTGACCTCTATAGGGACTGTACAGTAATAATACAACGATAGGTTCACCTCTATAGGGATTGTACAGTAATAATACAACTATAGATTCACCTCTATTGGGACTGTTCAGTAATAATACAACGATAGGTTCACCTCTATAGGGACTGTAAAGTAATAATACAACGATAGGTTGACCTCTATAGGGACTGTACAGTAATAATACAATGATAGGTTGACCTCTATAGGGACTGTACAGTAATAATACAACGATAGGTTGACCTCTTTAGGGACTGTACAGTAATAATACAATGATAGGTTGACCTCTATAGGGACTGTACAGTAATAATACAACTATAGGTTGACCTCAATAGGGACTGTTCAGTAATAATACAACTATAGGTTGACCTCTATAGGGACTGTACAGTAATAATACAATGATAGGTTGACCTCTATAGGGACTGTACAGTAATAATACAATGATAGGTTACCTCTATAGGGACTGTTCAGTAATAATACAACTATAGGTTGAGCTCTATATGGACTGTACAGTAATAATACAATGATAGGTTGACCTCTATAGGGACTGTACAGTAATAATACAACTATAGGTTGACCTCTATAGGGACTGTACAGTAATAATACAACTATAGGTTGACCTCTATAGGGACTGTTCAGTAATAATACAACTATAGGTTGACCTCTATAGGGACTGTTCAGTAATAATACAACTATAGGTTGACCTCTATAGGTTCTCTACAGTAATAATACAACTATAGGTTGACCTCTATAGGAACTGTACAGTAATAATACAATGATAGGTTACCTCTATAGGGACTGTTCAGTAATAATACAACTATAGGTTGACCTCTATAGGGACTGTACAGTAATAATACAATGATACGTTGACCTCTATAGGGACTGTACAGTAATAATACAACTATAGGTTGACCTCTATAGGTTCTGTACAGTAATAATACAACTATAGGTTGACCTCTATAGGGACTGTACAGTAATAATACAACTATAGGTTGACCTCTATAGGGACTGTTCAGTAATAATACAACTATAGGTTGACCTCTATAGGTTCTCTACAGTAATAATACAACTATAGGTTGACCTCTATAGGAACTGTACAGTAATAATACAATGATAGGTTACCTCTATAGGGACTCTTCAGTAATAATACAACTATAGGTTGACCTCTATAGGGACTGTGCAGTAATAATACAATGATAAGTTGACCTCTATAGGGACTGTACAGTAATAATATAACTATAGGTTGACCTCTATATGTTCTGTACAGTAATAATACAACTATAGGTTGACCTCTATAGGGACTGTACAGTAATAATACAACTATAGGTTGACCTCTATAGGGACTGTTCAGTAATAATACAACTATAGGTTGACCTCTATAGGTTCTTTACAGTAATAATACAACTATAGGTTGACCTCTATAGGAACTGTACAGTAATAATACAATGATAGGTTACCTCTATAGGGACTGTTCAGTAATAATACAACTATAGGTTGACCTCTATAGGGACTGTACAGTAATAATACAACTATAGGTTGACCTCTATAGGGACTGTTCAGTAATAATACAACTATAGGTTGACCTCTATAGGTTCTCTACAGTAATAATACAACTATAGGTTGACCTCTATAGGAACTGTACAGTAATAATACAATGATAGGTTGACCTCTATAGGGACTGTACAGTAATAATACAACTATAGGTTGACCTCTATAGGTTCTGTACAGTAATAATACAACTATAGGTTGACCTCTATAGGGACTGTACAGTAATAATACAACTATAGGTTGACCTCTATAGGGACTGTTCAGTAATAATACAACTATAGGTTGACCTCTATAGGTTCTCTACAGTAATAATACAACTATAGGTTGACCTCTATAGGAACTGTACAGTAATAATACAATGATAGGTTACCTCTATAGGGACTGTTCAGTAATAATACAACTATAGGTTGACCTCTATAGGGACTGTACAGTAATAATACAATGATACGTTGACCTCTATAGGGACTGTACAGTAATAATACAACTATAGGTTGACCTCTATAGGTTCTGTACAGTAATAATACAACTATAGGTTGACCTCTATAGGGACTGTACAGTAATAATACAACTATAGGTTGACCTCTATAGGGACTGTTCAGTAATAATACAACTATAGGTTGACCTCTATAGGTTCTCTACAGTAATAATACAACTATAGGTTGACCTCTATAGGAACTGTACAGTAATAATACAATGATAGGTTACCTCTATAGGGACTCTTCAGTAATAATACAACTATAGGTTGACCTCTATAGGGACTGTGCAGTAATAATACAATGATAAGTTGACCTCTATAGGGACTGTACAGTAATAATATAACTATAGGTTGACCTCTATATGTTCTGTACAGTAATAATACAACTATAGGTTGACCTCTATAGGGACTGTACAGTAATAATACAACTATAGGTTGACCTCTATAGGGACTGTTCAGTAATAATACAACTATAGGTTGACCTCTATAGGTTCTCTACAGTAATAATACAACTATAGGTTGACCTCTATAGGAACTGTACAGTAATAATACAATGATAGGTTACCTCTATAGGGACTGTTCAGTAATAATACAACTATAGGTTGACCTCTATAGGGACTGTACAGTAATAATACAACTATAGGTTGACCTCTATAGGGACTGTTCAGTAATAATACAACTATAGGTTGACCTCTATAGGTTCTCTACAGTAATAATACAACTATAGGTTGACCTCTATAGGAACTGTACAGTAATAATACAATGATAGGTTGACCTCTATAGGGACTGTACAGTAATAATACAACTATAGGTTGACCTCTATAGGTTCTGTACAGTAATAATACAACTATAGGTTGACCTCTATAGGGACTGTACAGTAATAATACAACTATAGGTTGACCTCTATAGGGACTGTTCAGTAATAATACAACTATAGGTTGACCTCTATAGGTTCTCTACAGTAATAATACAACTATAGGTTGACCTCTATAGGAACTGTACAGTAATAATACAATGATAGGTTACCTCTATAGGGACTGTTCAGTAATAATACAACTATAGGTTGACCTCTATAGGGACTGTACAGTAATAATACAATGATAAGTTGACCTCTATAGGGACTGTACAGTAATAATACAACTATAGGTTGACCTCTATAGGTTCTGTACAGTAATAATACAACTATAGGTTGACCTCTATAGGGACTGTACAGTAATAATACAACTATAGGTTGACCTCTATAGGAACTGTACAGTAATAATACAATGATAGGTTACCTCTATAGGGACTGTTCAGTAATAATACAACTATAGGTTGACCTCTATAGGGACTGTACAGTAATAATATAACTATAGGTTGACCTCTATATGTTCTGTACAGTAATAATACAACTATAGGTTGACCTCTATAGGGACTGTACAGTAATAATACAACTATAGGTTGACCTCTATAGGGACTGTTCAGTAATAATACAACTATAGGTTGACCTCTATAGGTTCTCTACAGTAATAATACAACTATAGGTTGACCTCTATAGGAACTGTACAGTAATAATACAATGATAGGTTACCTCTATAGGGACTGTTCAGTAATAATACAACTATAGGTTGACCTCTATAGGGACTGTACAGTAATAATACAACTATAGGTTGACCTCTATAGGGACTGTTCAGTAATAATACAACTATAGGTTGACCTCTATAGGTTCTCTACAGTAATAATACAACTATAGGTTGACCTCTATAGGAACTGTACAGTAATAATACAATGATAGGTTGACCTCTATAGGGACTGTACAGTAATAATACAACTATAGGTTGACCTCTATAGGTTCTGTACAGTAATAATACAACTATAGGTTGACCTCTATAGGGACTGTACAGTAATAATACAACTATAGGTTGACCTCTATAGGGACTGTTCAGTAATAATACAACTATAGGTTGACCTCTATAGGTTCTCTACAGTAATAATACAACTATAAGTTGACCTCTATAGGAACTGTACAGTAATAATACAATGATAGGTTACCTCTATAGGGACTGTTCAGTAATAATACAACTATAGGTTGACCTCTATAGGGACTGTACAGTAATAATACAATGATAAGTTGACCTCTATAGGGACTGTACAGTAATAATACAACTATAGGTTGACCTCTATAGGTTCTGTACAGTAATAATACAACTATAGGTTGACCTCTATAGGGACTGTACAGTAATAATACAACTATAGGTTGACCTCTATAGGAACTGTACAGTAATAATACAATGATAGGTTACCTCTATAGGGACTGTTCAGTAATAATACAACTATAGGTTGACCTCTATAGGGACTGTACAGTAATAATACAATGATAAGTTGACCTCTATAGGGACTGTACAGTAATAATACAACTATAGGTTGACCTCAATAGGTTCTGTACAGTAATAATACAACTATAGGTTGACCTCTATAGGGACTGTACAGTAATAATACAACTATATGTTGACCTCTATAGGGACTGTTCAGTAATAATACAACTATAGGTTGACCTCTATAGGTTCTCTACAGTAATAATACAACTATAGGTTGACCTCTATAGGAACTGTACAGTAATAATACAATGATATGTTGACCTCTATAGGGACTGTACAGTAATAATGCAACGATAGGTTCACCTCTATAGGGATTGTACAGTAATAATACAACTATAGATTCACCTCTATTGGGACTGTTCAGTAATAATACAACGATAGGTTCACCTCTATAGGGACTGTAAAGTAATAATACAACGATAGGTTGACCTCTATAGAGACTGTACAGTAATAATACAACGATAGGTTGACCTCTTTAGGGACTGTACAGTAATAATACAATGATAGGTTGACCTCTATAGGGACTGTACAGTAATAATACAACTATAGGTTGACCTCAATAGGGACTGTTCAGTAATAATACAACTATAGGTTGACCTCTATAGGGACTGTACAGTAATAATACAATGATAGGTTGACCTCTATAGGGACTGTACAGTAATAATACAACTATAGGTTGACCTCTATAGGGACTGTTCAGTAATAATACAACTATAGGTTGAGCTCTATATGGACTGTACAGTAATAATACAATGATAGGTTGACCTCTATAGGGACTGTACAGTAATAATACAACTATAGGTTGACCTCTATAGGGACTGTACAGTAATAATACAACTATAGGTTGACCTCTATAGGGACTGTTCAGTAATAATACAACTATAGGTTGACCTCTATAGGGACTGTTCAGTAATAATACAACTATAGGTTGACCTCTATAGGTTCTCTACAGTAATAATACAACTATAGGTTGACCTCTATAGGAACTGTACAGTAATAATACAATGATAGGTTACCTCTATAGGGACTGTTCAGTAATAATACAACTATAGGTTGACCTCTATAGGGACTGTACAGTAATAATACAATGATACGTTGACCTCTATAGGGACTGTACAGTAATAATACAACTATAGGTTGACCTCTATAGGTTCTGTACAGTAATAATACAACTATAGGTTGACCTCTATAGGGACTGTACAGTAATAATACAACTATAGGTTGACCTCTATAGGGACTGTTCAGTAATAATACAACTATAGGTTGACCTCTATAGGTTCTCTACAGTAATAATACAACTATAGGTTGACCTCTATAGGAACTGTACAGTAATAATACAATGATAGGTTACCTCTATAGGGACTCTTCAGTAATAATACAACTATAGGTTGACCTCTATAGGGACTGTGCAGTAATAATACAATGATAAGTTGACCTCTATAGGGACTGTACAGTAATAATATAACTATAGGTTGACCTCTATATGTTCTGTACAGTAATAATACAACTATAGGTTGACCTCTATAGGGACTGTACAGTAATAATACAACTATAGGTTGACCTCTATAGGGACTGTTCAGTAATAATACAACTATAGGTTGACCTCTATAGGTTCTCTACAGTAATAATACAACTATATGTTGACCTCTATAGGAACTGTACAGTAATAATACAATGATAGGTTACCTCTATAGGGACTGTTCAGTAATAATACAACTATAGGTTGACCTCTATAGGGACTGTACAGTAATAATACAACTATAGGTTGACCTCTATAGGGACTGTTCAGTAATAATACAACTATAGGTTGACCTCTATAGGTTCTCTACAGTAATAATACAACTATAGGTTGACCTCTATAGGAACTGTACAGTAATAATACAATGATAGGTTGACCTCTATAGGGACTGTACAGTAATAATACAACTATAGGTTGACCTCTATAGGTTCTGTACAGTAATAATACAACTATAGGTTGACCTCTATAGGGACTGTACAGTAATAATACAACTATAGGTTGACCTCTATAGGGACTGTTCAGTAATAATACAACTATAGGTTGACCTCTATAGGTTCTCTACAGTAATAATACAACTATAGGTTGACCTCTATAGGAACTGTACAGTAATAATACAATGATAGGTTACCTCTATAGGGACTGTTCAGTAATAATACAACTATAGGTTGACCTCTATAGGGACTGTACAGTAATAATACAATGATAAGTTGACCTCTATAGGGACTGTACAGTAATAATACAACTATAGGTTGACCTCTATAGGTTCTGTACAGTAATAATACAACTATAGGTTGACCTCTATAGGGACTGTACAGTAATAATACAACTATAGGTTGACCTCTATAGGAACTGTACAGTAATAATACAATGATAGGTTACCTCTATAGGGACTGTTCAGTAATAATACAACTATAGGTTGACCTCTATAGGGACTGTACAGTAATAATACAATGATAAGTTGACCTCTATAGGGACTGTACAGTAATAATACAACTATAGGTTGACCTCAATAGGTTCTGTACAGTAATAATACAACTATAGGTTGACCTCTATAGGGACTGTACAGTAATAATACAACTATATGTTGACCTCTATAGGGACTGTTCAGTAATAATACAACTATAGGTTGACCTCTATAGGTTCTCTACAGTAATAATACAACTATAGGTTGACCTCTATAGGAACTGTACAGTAATAATACAATGATATGTTGACCTCTATAGGGACTGTACAGTAATAATACAACGATAGGTTCACCTCTATAGGGATTGTACAGTAATAATACAACTATAGATTCACCTCTATTGGGACTGTTCAGTAATAATACAACGATAGGTTCACCTCTATAGGGACTGTAAAGTAATAATACAACGATAGGTTGACCTCTATAGAGACTGTACAGTAATAATACAACGATAGGTTGACCTCTTTAGGGACTGTACAGTAATAATACAACTATAGGTTGACCTCAATAGGGACTGTTCAGTAATAATACAACTATAGGTTGACCTCTATAGGGACTGTACAGTAATAATACAATGATAGGTTGACCTCTATAGGGACTGTACAGTAATACTACAACGATAGGTTACCTCTATAGGGACTGTTCAGTAATAATACAACTATAGGTTGACCTCTATAGGGACTGTACATTAATAATACAACGATAGGTTACCTCTATAGGGACTGTACAGTAATAATACAACTATAGGTTGACCTCTATAGGGAATGTACAGTAATAATACAACTATAGGTTGACCTCTATAGGGACTGTTCAGTAATAATACAACTATAGGTTGACCTCTATAGGGACTGTACAGTAATAATACAACTATAGTTTGACCTCTATAGGTTCTGTACAGTAATAATAAAACTATAGGTTGACCTCTATAGGGACTGTACAGTAATAATACAACAATAGGTTCACCTCTATAGGGACTGTTCAGTAATAATACAACGATAGGTTCACCTCTATAGGGACTGTACAGTAATAATACAATGATAGGTTGACCTCTATAGGGACTGTACAGTAATAATACAACGATAAGTTGACCTCTATAGGGACTGTACAGTAATAATACACCGATAGGTTGACCTCTATAGGGACTGTACAGTAATAATACAACAATAAGTTGACCTCTATAGGGACTGTACAGTAATAATACAACTATAGGTTCACCTCTATAGGGAAAGTACAGTAATATTAAAACTATAGGTTGACCTCTATAGGGACTGTACAGTAATAATACAACGATAGGTTGACCTCTATAGGGACCGTACAGTAATAATACAACGATAGGTTGACCTTTATAGGGACTGTACAGTAATAATACAATAATAGGTTGACCTCTATAGGGAATGTACAGTAATAATACAACTATAGGTTGACCTCTATAGGGACTGTTCAGTAATAATACAACTATAGGTTGACCTCTATAGGGACTGTACAGTAATAATACAACTATAGTTTGACCTCTATAGGTTCTGTACAGTAATAATAAAACTATAGGTTGACCTCTATAGGGACTGTACAGTAATAATACAACAATAGGTTCACCTCTATAGGGACTGTTCAGTAATAATACAACGATAGGTTCACCTCTATAGGGACTGTACAGTAATAATACAATGATAGGTTGACCTCTATAGGGACTGTACAGTAATAATACAACGATAAGTTGACCTCTATAGGGACTGTACAGTAATAATACAACGATAGGTTGACCTCTATAGGCACTGTACAGTAATAATACAACAATAAGTTGACCTCTATAGGGACTGTACAGTAATAATAGAACTATAGGTTCACCTCTATAGGGAAAGTACAGTAATATTAAAACTATAGGTTGACCTCTATAGGGACTGTACAGTAATAATACAACGATAGGTTGACCTCTATAGGGACTGTACAGTAATAATACAATGATAGGTTGACCTCTATAGTGACTGTACAGTAATAATACAACGATAAGTTGACCTCTATAGGGACTGTACAGTAATAATACAACGATAGGTTGACCTCTATAGGGACTGTACAGTAATAATACAACGATAAGTTGACCTCTATAGGGACTGTACAGTAATAATACAACTATAGGTTCACCTCTATAGGGAAAGTACAGTAATAATAAAACTATAAGTTGACCTCTATAGGGACTGTACAGTAATAATACAACGATAGGTTGACCTCTATAGGGACCGTACAGTAATAATACAACGATAGGTTGACCTCTATAGGGACTGTACAGTAATAATAAAACAATAGGTTCACCTCTATAGGGACTGTTCAGTAATAATAAAACGATAGGTTGACCTCTATAGGGACTGTACAGTAATAATACAACGATAAATAGACCTCTATAGGGACTGTACAGTAATAATACAACTATAGGTTCACCTCTATAGGGAAAGTACAGTAATAATAAAACTATAGGTTGACCTCTATAGGGACTGTACAGTAATAATACAACAATAGGTTCACCTCTATAGGGACTGTTCAGTAATAATACAACGATAGGTTCACCTCTATAGGGACTGTACAGTAATAATACAATGATAGGTTGACCTCTATAGGGACTGTACAGTAATAATACAACGATACGTTGACCTCTATAGGGACTGTACAGTAATAATACAACGATAGGTTGACCTTTATAGGGACTGTACAGTAATAATACAACAATAAGTTGACCTCTATAGGGACTGTACAGTAATAATACAACTATAGGTTGACCTCTATAGGTTCTGTACAGTAATAATACAACTATAGGTTGACCTCTATAGGGACTGTACAGTAATAATACAACTATAGGTTGACCTCTATAGGGACTGTTCAGTAATAATACAACTATAGGTTGACCTCTATAGGTTCTCTACAGTAATAATACAACTATAGGTTGACCTCTATAGGAACTGTACAGTAATAATACAATGATAGGTTACCTCTATAGGGACTGTTCAGTAATAATACAACTATAGGTTGACCTCTATAGGGACTGTACAGTAATAATACAATGATAAGTTGACCTCTATAGGGAATGTACAGTAATAATACAACTATAGGTTGACCTCTATAGGTTCTGTACAGTAATAATACAACTATAGGTTGACCTCTATAGGGACTGTACAGTAATAATACAACTATAGGTTGACCTCTATAGGAACTGTACAGTAATAATACAATGATAGGTTACCTCTATAGGGACTGTTCAGTAATAATACAACTATAGGTTGACCTCTATAGGGACTGTACAGTAATAATATAACTATAGGTTGACCTCTATATGTTCTGTACAGTAATAATACAACTATAGGTTGACCTCTATAGGGACTGTACAGTAATAATACAACTATAGGTTGACCTCTATAGGGACTGTTCAGTAATAATACAACTATAGGTTGACCTCTATAGGTTCTCTACAGTAATAATACAACTATAGGTTGACCTCTATAGGAACTGTACAGTAATAATACAATGATAGGTTACCTCTATAGGGACTGTTCAGTAATAATACAACTATAGGTTGACCTCTATAGGGACTGTACAGTAATAATACAACTATAGGTTGACCTCTATAGGGACTGTTCAGTAATAATACAACTATAGGTTGACCTCTATAGGTTCTCTACAGTAATAATACAACTATAGGTTGACCTCTATAGGAACTGTACAGTAATAATACAATGATAGGTTGACCTCTATAGGGACTGTACAGTAATAATACAACTATAGGTTGACCTCTATAGGTTCTGTACAGTAATAATACAACTATAGGTTGACCTCTATAGGGACTGTACAGTAATAATACAACTATAGGTTGACCTCTATAGGGACTGTTCAGTAATAATACAACTATAGGTTGACCTCTATAGGTTCTCTACAGTAATAATACAACTATAAGTTGACCTCTATAGGAACTGTACAGTAATAATACAATGATAGGTTACCTCTATAGGGACTGTTCAGTAATAATACAACTATAGGTTGACCTCTATAGGGACTGTACAGTAATAATACAATGATAAGTTGACCTCTATAGGGACTGTACAGTAATAATACAACTATAGGTTGACCTCTATAGGTTCTGTACAGTAATAATACAACTATAGGTTGACCTCTATAGGGACTGTACAGTAATAATACAACTATAGGTTGACCTCTATAGGAACTGTACAGTAATAATACAATGATAGGTTACCTCTATAGGGACTGTTCAGTAATAATACAACTATAGGTTGACCTCTATAGGGACTGTACAGTAATAATACAATGATAAGTTGACCTCTATAGGGACTGTACAGTAATAATACAACTATAGGTTGACCTCAATAGGTTCTGTACAGTAATAATACAACTATAGGTTGACCTCTATAGGGACTGTACAGTAATAATACAACTATATGTTGACCTCTATAGGGACTGTTCAGTAATAATACAACTATAGGTTGACCTCTATAGGTTCTCTACAGTAATAATACAACTATAGGTTGACCTCTATAGGAACTGTACAGTAATAATACAATGATATGTTGACCTCTATAGGGACTGTACAGTAATAATGCAACGATAGGTTCACCTCTATAGGGATTGTACAGTAATAATACAACTATAGATTCACCTCTATTGGGACTGTTCAGTAATAATACAACGATAGGTTCACCTCTATAGGGACTGTAAAGTAATAATACAACGATAGGTTGACCTCTATAGAGACTGTACAGTAATAATACAACGATAGGTTGACCTCTTTAGGGACTGTACAGTAATAATACAATGATAGGTTGACCTCTATAGGGACTGTACAGTAATAATACAACTATAGGTTGACCTCAATAGGGACTGTTCAGTAATAATACAACTATAGGTTGACCTCTATAGGGACTGTACAGTAATAATACAATGATAGGTTGACCTCTATAGGGACTGTACAGTAATAATACAACTATAGGTTGACCTCTATAGGGACTGTTCAGTAATAATACAACTATAGGTTGAGCTCTATATGGACTGTACAGTAATAATACAATGATAGGTTGACCTCTATAGGGACTGTACAGTAATAATACAACTATAGGTTGACCTCTATAGGGACTGTACAGTAATAATACAACTATAGGTTGACCTCTATAGGGACTGTTCAGTAATAATACAACTATAGGTTGACCTCTATAGGGACTGTTCAGTAATAATACAACTATAGGTTGACCTCTATAGGTTCTCTACAGTAATAATACAACTATAGGTTGACCTCTATAGGAACTGTACAGTAATAATACAATGATAGGTTACCTCTATAGGGACTGTTCAGTAATAATACAACTATAGGTTGACCTCTATAGGGACTGTACAGTAATAATACAATGATACGTTGACCTCTATAGGGACTGTACAGTAATAATACAACTATAGGTTGACCTCTATAGGTTCTGTACAGTAATAATACAACTATAGGTTGACCTCTATAGGGACTGTACAGTAATAATACAACTATAGGTTGACCTCTATAGGGACTGTTCAGTAATAATACAACTATAGGTTGACCTCTATAGGTTCTCTACAGTAATAATACAACTATAGGTTGACCTCTATAGGAACTGTACAGTAATAATACAATGATAGGTTACCTCTATAGGGACTCTTCAGTAATAATACAACTATAGGTTGACCTCTATAGGGACTGTGCAGTAATAATACAATGATAAGTTGACCTCTATAGGGACTGTACAGTAATAATATAACTATAGGTTGACCTCTATATGTTCTGTACAGTAATAATACAACTATAGGTTGACCTCTATAGGGACTGTACAGTAATAATACAACTATAGGTTGACCTCTATAGGGACTGTTCAGTAATAATACAACTATAGGTTGACCTCTATAGGTTCTCTACAGTAATAATACAACTATATGTTGACCTCTATAGGAACTGTACAGTAATAATACAATGATAGGTTACCTCTATAGGGACTGTTCAGTAATAATACAACTATAGGTTGACCTCTATAGGGACTGTACAGTAATAATACAACTATAGGTTGACCTCTATAGGGACTGTTCAGTAATAATACAACTATAGGTTGACCTCTATAGGTTCTCTACAGTAATAATACAACTATAGGTTGACCTCTATAGGAACTGTACAGTAATAATACAATGATAGGTTGACCTCTATAGGGACTGTACAGTAATAATACAACTATAGGTTGACCTCTATAGGTTCTGTACAGTAATAATACAACTATAGGTTGACCTCTATAGGGACTGTACAGTAATAATACAACTATAGGTTGACCTCTATAGGGACTGTTCAGTAATAATACAACTATAGGTTGACCTCTATATGTTCTCTACAGTAATAATACAACTATAGGTTGACCTCTATAGGAACTGTACAGTAATAATACAATGATAGGTTACCTCTATAGGGACTGTTCAGTAATAATACAACTATAGGTTGACCTCTATAGGGACTGTACAGTAATAATACAATGATAAGTTGACCTCTATAGGGACTGTACAGTAATAATACAACTATAGGTTGACCTCTATAGGTTCTGTACAGTAATAATACAACTATAGGTTGACCTCTATAGGGACTGTACAGTAATAATACAACTATAGGTTGACCTCTATAGGAACTGTACAGTAATAATACAATGATAGGTTACCTCTATAGGGACTGTTCAGTAATAATACAACTATAGGTTGACCTCTATAGGGACTGTACAGTAATAATACAATGATAAGTTGACCTCTATAGGGACTGTACAGTAATAATACAACTATAGGTTGACCTCAATAGGTTCTGTACAGTAATAATACAACTATAGGTTGACCTCTATAGGGACTGTACAGTAATAATACAACTATATGTTGACCTCTATAGGGACTGTTCAGTAATAATACAACTATAGGTTGACCTCTATAGGTTCTCTACAGTAATAATACAACTATAGGTTGACCTCTATAGGAACTGTACAGTAATAATACAATGATATGTTGACCTCTATAGGGACTGTACAGTAATAATACAACGATAGGTTCACCTCTATAGGGATTGTACAGTAATAATACAACTATAGATTCACCTCTATTGGGACTGTTCAGTAATAATACAACGATAGGTTCACCTCTATAGGGACTGTAAAGTAATAATACAACGATAGGTTGACCTCTATAGAGACTGTACAGTAATAATACAACGATAGGTTGACCTCTTTAGGGACTGTACAGTAATAATACAACTATAGGTTGACCTCAATAGGGACTGTTCAGTAATAATACAACTATAGGTTGACCTCTATAGGGACTGTACAGTAATAATACAATGATAGGTTGACCTCTATAGGGACTGTACAGTAATACTACAACGATAGGTTACCTCTATAGGGACTGTTCAGTAATAATACAACTATAGGTTGACCTCTATAGGGACTGTACATTAATAATACAACGATAGGTTACCTCTATAGGGACTGTACAGTAATAATACAACTATAGGTTGACCTCTATAGGGAATGTACAGTAATAATACAACTATAGGTTGACCTCTATAGGGACTGTTCAGTAATAATACAACTATAGGTTGACCTCTATAGGGACTGTACAGTAATAATACAACTATAGTTTGACCTCTATAGGTTCTGTACAGTAATAATAAAACTATAGGTTGACCTCTATAGGGACTGTACAGTAATAATACAACAATAGGTTCACCTCTATAGGGACTGTTCAGTAATAATACAACGATAGGTTCACCTCTATAGGGACTGTACAGTAATAATACAATGATAGGTTGACCTCTATAGGGACTGTACAGTAATAATACAACGATAAGTTGACCTCTATAGGGACTGTACAGTAATAATACACCGATAGGTTGACCTCTATAGGGACTGTACAGTAATAATACAACAATAAGTTGACCTCTATAGGGACTGTACAGTAATAATACAACTATAGGTTCACCTCTATAGGGAAAGTACAGTAATATTAAAACTATAGGTTGACCTCTATAGGGACTGTACAGTAATAATACAACGATAGGTTGACCTCTATAGGGACCGTACAGTAATAATACAACGATAGGTTGACCTTTATAGGGACTGTACAGTAATAATACAATAATAGGTTGACCTCTATAGGGAATGTACAGTAATAATACAACTATAGGTTGACCTCTATAGGGACTGTTCAGTAATAATACAACTATAGGTTGACCTCTATAGGGACTGTACAGTAATAATACAACTATAGTTTGACCTCTATAGGTTCTGTACAGTAATAATAAAACTATAGGTTGACCTCTATAGGGACTGTACAGTAATAATACAACAATAGGTTCACCTCTATAGGGACTGTTCAGTAATAATACAACGATAGGTTCACCTCTATAGGGACTGTACAGTAATAATACAATGATAGGTTGACCTCTATAGGGACTGTACAGTAATAATACAACGATAAGTTGACCTCTATAGGGACTGTACAGTAATAATACAACGATAGGTTGACCTCTATAGGCACTGTACAGTAATAATACAACAATAAGTTGACCTCTATAGGGACTGTACAGTAATAATAGAACTATAGGTTCACCTCTATAGGGAAAGTACAGTAATATTAAAACTATAGGTTGACCTCTATAGGGACTGTACAGTAATAATACAACGATAGGTTGACCTCTATAGGGACTGTACAGTAATAATACAATGATAGGTTGACCTCTATAGTGACTGTACAGTAATAATACAACGATAAGTTGACCTCTATAGGGACTGTACAGTAATAATACAACGATAGGTTGACCTCTATAGGGACTGTACAGTAATAATACAACGATAAGTTGACCTCTATAGGGACTGTACAGTAATAATACAACTATAGGTTCACCTCTATAGGGAAAGTACAGTAATAATAAAACTATAAGTTGACCTCTATAGGGACTGTACAGTAATAATACAACGATAGGTTGACCTCTATAGGGACCGTACAGTAATAATACAACGATAGGTTGACCTCTATAGGGACTGTACAGTAATAATAAAACAATAGGTTCACCTCTATAGGGACTGTTCAGTAATAATAAAACGATAGGTTGACCTCTATAGGGACTGTACAGTAATAATACAACGATAAATAGACCTCTATAGGGACTGTACAGTAATAATACAACTATAGGTTCACCTCTATAGGGAAAGTACAGTAATAATAAAACTATAGGTTGACCTCTATAGGGACTGTACAGTAATAATACAACAATAGGTTCACCTCTATAGGGACTGTTCAGTAATAATACAACGATAGGTTCACCTCTATAGGGACTGTACAGTAATAATACAATGATAGGTTGACCTCTATAGGGACTGTACAGTAATAATACAACGATACGTTGACCTCTATAGGGACTGTACAGTAATAATACAACGATAGGTTGACCTTTATAGGGACTGTACAGTAATAATACAACAATAAGTTGACCTCTATAGGGACTGTACAGTAATAATACAACTATAGGTTCACCTCTATAGGGAAAGTACAGTAATATTAAAACTATAGGTTGACCTCTATAGGGACTGTACAGTAATAATACAACGATAGGTTGACCTCTATAGGGACCGTACAGTAATAATACAACGATAGGTTGACCTTTATAGGGACTGTACAGTAATAATACAATGATAGGTTGACCTCTATAGGGACTGTACAGTAATAATACAACGATAAGTTGACCTCTATAGGGACTGTACAGTAATAATACAACGATAGGTTGACCTCTATAGGGACTGTACAGTAATAATACAACGATAAGTTGACCTCTATAGGGACTGTACAGTAATAATACAACTATAGGTTCACCTCTATAGGGAAAGTACAGTAATAATAAAACTATAAGTTGACCTCTATAGGGACTGTACAGTAATAATACAACGATAGGTTGACCTCTATAGGGACCGTACAGTAATAATACAACGATAGGTTGACCTCTATAGGGACTGTACAGTAATAATAAAACAATAGGTTCACCTCTATAGGGACTGTTCAGTAATAATAAAACGATAGGTTGACCTCTATAGGGACTGTACAGTAATAATACAACGATAAATAGACCTCTATAGGGACTGTACAGTAATAATACAACTATAGGTTCACCTCTATAGGGAAAGTACAGTAATAATAAAACTATAGGTTGACCTCTATAGGGACTGTACAGTAATAATACAACGATAGGTTGACCTCTATAGGGACCGTACAGTAATAATACAACGATAGGTTGACCTCTATAGGGACTGTACAGTAATAATAAAACAATAGGTTCACCCCTATAGGGACTGTTCAGTAATAATAAAACGATAGGTTGACCTCTATAGGGACTGTACAGTAATAATACAACTATAGGTTGACATCAATAGGGACTGTTCAGTAATAATACAACTATAGGTTGACCTCTATAGGGACTGTACAGTAATAATACAACGGTAGGTTGACCTCTACAGGGACTGTACAGTAATAATACAATGATAGGTTACCTCTATAGGGACTGTTCCGTAATAATACAACTATAGGTTGACCTCTATAGGGACTGTACAGTAATAATACAATGATAGGTTGACCTCTATAGGGACTGTACAGTAATAATACAACTATAGGTTGACCTCTATAGGGACTGTACAGTAATAATACAACTATAGGTTGACCTCTATAGGGACTGTACAGTAATAATACAACTATAGGTTGACCTCAATAGGGACAGTACAGTAAAAAAAAAAAAATTATAATATGCCATTTAGCAGACGCTTTTATCCAAAGCGACTTACAGTCATGCGTGCATACATTTTTGTGTATGGGTGGTCCCGGGGATCGAACCCACTACCTTGGCGTTACAAGCGCCGTGCTCTACCAGTTTTGCTACAGAGGACTACCGTAATAATACAACTATAGGTTGACCTCTATAGGGACTGTACAGTAATAATACAACTATAGGTTGACCTCTATAGGGACTGTACAGTAATAATACAACTATAGGTTCACCTCTATAGGGACTGTTCAGTAATAATACAACGATAGGTTCACCTCTATAGGGACTGTAAAGTAATAATACAACGATAGGTTGATCTCTATAGGGTATGTACAGTAATAATACAATGCTAGGTTGACCTCTATAGGGACTGTACAGTAATAATACAACGATAGGTTGACCTCAATAGGGACAGTACAGTAATAATAAAACGATAGGTTGACCTCTATAGGGACCGTACAGTAATAATACAATGATAGGTTGACCTCTATAAGGACTGTTCAGTTATAATACAACTATAGGTTGACCTCTATAGGGACTGTTCAGTAATAATACAACTATAGGTTGACCTCTATAGGGACTGTACAGTAATAATACAACTATAGGTTAACCTCTATAGGGACTGTACAGTAATAATACAACTATAGGTTGACCTCTTTATGGACTGTACAGTAATAACACAACGATAGGTTGACCTCAATAGGGACAGTACAGTAATAATACAACAATAGGTTGACCTCTATAGGGACTGTACAGTAATAATACAACGATAAGTTGACCTCTATAGGGACTGTACAGTAATAATACAACTATAGGTTCACCTCTATAGGGAAAGTACAGTAATAATAAAACTATAGGTTGACCTCTATAGGGACTGTACAGTAATAATACAACGATAGGTTGACCTCTATAGGTACCGTACAGTAATAATACAACGATAGGTTGACCTCTATAGGGACTGTACAGTAATAATAAAACAATAGGTTCACCTCTATAGGGACTGTTCAGTAATAATACAACGATAGGTTGACCTCTATAGGGACTGTACAGTCATAATACAACTATAGGTTGACCTCAATAGGGACTGTTCAGTAATAGTACAACTATAGGTTGACCTCTATAGGGACTGTACAGTAATAATACAACGATAGGTTGACCTCTATAGGGACTTTACAGTAATAATACAATGATAGGTTACCTCTATAGGGACTGTTCAGTAATAATACAACTATAGGTTGACCTCTATAGGGACTGTACAGTAATAATACAACTATAGGTTGACCTCTATAGGGACTGTACAGTAATAATACAACTATAGGTTGACCTCTATAGGGACTGTACAGTAATAATACAACTATAGGTTGACCTCTATAGGGACTGTTCAGTAATTTTACAACTATAGGTTGACCTCTATAGGTTCTGTACAGTAATAATACAACTATAGGTTGACCTCTATAGGGACTGTACAGTAATAATACAACTATAGGTTGACCTCTATAGGGACTGTTCAGTAATAATACAACTATAGGTTGACCTCTATAGGAACTGTACAGTAATAATACAATGATAGGTTGACCTCTATAGGGACTGTACTTTAATAATACAATGATAGGTTGACCTCTATAGGGACTGTACAGTAATAATACAACTATAGGTTCACCTCTATTGGGACTGTTCAGTAATAATACACCGATAGGTTCACCTCTATAGGGACTGTAAAGTAATAATACAACGATAGGTTGACCTCTATAGAGACTGTACAGTAATAATACAACGATAGGTTGACCTCTTTAGGGACTGTACAGTAATAATACAACGATAGGTTGACCTCTATAGGGACTGTACAGTAATAATACAACTATAGGTTGACCTCAATAGGGACTGTTCAGTAATAATACAACTATAGGTTGACCTCTATAGGGACTGTACAGTAATAATACAACGATAGGTTGACCTCTATAGGGACTGTACAGTAATAATACAATGATAGGTTACCTCTATAGGGACTGTTCAGTAATAATACAACTATAGGTTGAGCTCTATAGGGACTGTACAGTAATAATAAAATGATAGGTTGACCTCTATAGGGACTGTACAGTAATAATACAACTATAGGTTGACCTCTATAGGGACTGTACAGTAATAATACAACTATAGGTTGACCTCTAAAGGGACTGTACAGTAATAATACAACTATAGGTTGACATCTTTAGGGACTGTACAGTAATAATACAATGATAGGTTGACCTCTATAGGGACTGTACAGTAATAATACAATGATAGGTTACCTCTATAGGGACTGTTCAGTAATAATACAACTATAGGTTGACCTCTATAGGGACTGTACAGTAATAATACAATGATATGTTGACCTCTATAGGAACTGTACAGTAATAATACAATGATAGGTTGACCTCTATAGGGACTGTACAGTAATAATACAATGATAGGTTGACCTCTATAGGGACTGTACAGTAATAATACAACTATAGGTTCATCTCTATTGGGACTGGTCAGTAATAATACAACGATAGGTTCACCTCTATAGGGACTGTAAAGTAATAATACAACGATAGGTTGACCTCAATAGGGACTGTTCAGTAATAATACAACTATAGGTTGACCTCTATAGGGACTGTACAGTAATAATACAACGATAGGTTCACCTCTATAGGGACTGTACAGTAATAATACAATGATAGGTTACCTCTATAGGGACTGTTCAGTAATAATACAACTATAGGTTGAGCTCTATAGGGACTGTACAGTAATAATACAATGATAGGTTGACCTCTATAGGGACTGTACAGTAATAATACAACTATAGGTTGACCTCTATAGGGACTGTACAGTAATAATACAACTATAGGTTGACCTCTTTAGGGACTGTACAGTAATAATACAACTATAGGTTGACCTCTATAGGGACTGTACAGTAATAATACAAAAATAGGTTGACCTCTATAGGGACTGTACAGTAATAATACAATGATAGGTTACCTCTATAGGGACTGTTAAGTAATAATACAACTATAGGTTGACCTCTATAGGGACTGTACAGTAATAATACAATGATAGGTTGACCTCTATAGGGACTGTACAGTAATAATACAACTATGGTTTGACCTCTATAGGGACTGTACAGTAATAATACAACTATAGGTTGACCTCTATAGGGACTGTACAGTAATAATACAACTATAGGTTGACCTCTATAGGGACTGTTCAGTAATAATACAACTATAGGTTGACCTCTATAGGGACTGTACAGTAATAATACAACTATAGGTTAACCTCTATAGGGACTGTACAGTAATAATACAACTATAGGTTGACCTCTTTATGGACTGTACAGTAATAATACAACGATAGGTTAACCTCAATAGGGACAGTACAGTAATAATACAACAATAGGTTGACCTCTATAGGGACTGTACAGTAATAATACAACAATAAGTTGACCTCTATAGGGACTGTACAGTAATAATACAACTATAGGTTCACCTCTATAGGGAAAGTACAGTAATAATAAAACTATAGGTTGACCTCTATAGGGACTGTACAGTAATAATACAACGATAGGTTGACCTCTATAGGGACTGTACAGTAATAATACAATGATAGGTTACCTCTATAGGGACTGTTCAGTAATAATACAACTATAGGTTGAGCTCTATAGGGACTGTACAGTAATAATACAATGATAGGTTGACCTCTATAGGGACTGTACAGTAATAATACAACTATAGGTTGACCTCTATAGGGACTGTACAGTAATAATACAACTATAGGTTGACCTCTAAAGGGACTGTACAGTAATAATACAACTATAGGTTGACCTCTATAGGGACTGTACAGTAATAATACAATGATAGGTTGACCTCTATAGGGACTGTACAGTAATAATACAATGATAGGTTACCTCTATAGGGACTGTTCAGTAATAATACAACTATAGGTTGACCTCTATAGGGACTGTACAGTAATAATACAACGATAGGTTGACCTCAATAGGGACAGTACAGTAAAAAAAAAAAAATTATAATATGCCATTTAGCAGACGCTTTTATCCAAAGCGACTTACAGTCATGCGTGCATACATTTTTGTGTATGGGTGGTCCCGGGGATCGAACCCACTACCTTGGCGTTACAAGCGCCGTGCTCTACCAGTTGAGCTACAGAGGACTACAGTAATAATACAACTATAGGTTGACCTCTATAGGGACTGTACAGTAATAATACAACTATAGGTTGACCTCTATAGGGACTGTACAGTAATAATACAACTATAGGTTCACCTCTATAGGGACTGTTCAGTAATAATACAACGATAGGTTGACCTCTATAGGGACTGTAAAGTAATAATACAACAATAGGTTGATCTCTATAGGGTATGTACAGTAATAATACAATGCTAGGTTGACCTCTATAGGGACCGTACAGTAATAATACAACGATAGGTTGACCTCTATAAGGACTGTTCAGTTATAATACAACTATAGGTTGACCTCTATAGGGACTGTTCAGTAATAATACAACTATAGGTTGACCTCTATAGGGACTGTACAGTAATAATACAACTATAGGTTAACCTCTATAGGGACTGTACAGTAATAATACAACTATAGGTTGACCTCTTTATGGACTGTACAGTAATAATACAACGATAGGTTGACCTCAATAGGGACAGTACAGTAATAATACAACAATAGGTTGACCTCTATAGGGACTGTACAGTAATAATACAACGATAAGTTGACCTCTATAGGGACTGTACAGTAATAATACAACTATAGGTTCACCTCTATAGGGAAAGTACAGTAATAATAAAACTATAGGTTGACCTCTATAGGGACTGTACAGTAATAATACAACGATAGGTTGACCTCTATAGGTACCGTACAGTAATAATACAACGATAGGTTGACCTCTATAGGGACTGTACAGTAATAATAAAACAATAGGTTCACCTCTATAGGGACTGTTCAGTAATAATACAACGATAGGTTGACCTCTATAGGGACTGTACAGTAATAATAAAACTATAGGTTGACCTCAATAGGGACTGTTCAGTAATAGTACAACTATAGGTTGACCTCTATAGGGACTGTACAGTAATAATACAACGATAGGTTGACCTCTATAGGGACTTTACAGTAATAATACAATGATAGGTTACCTCTATAGGGACTGTTCAGTAATAATACAACGATAGGTTGACCTCTATAGGGACTGTACAGTAATAATACAATGATAGGTTGACCTCTATAGGGACTGTAAAGTAATAATACAACTATAGGTTGACCTCTATAGGGACTGTACAGTAATAATACAACTATAGGTTGACCTCTATAGGGACTGTACAGTAATAATACAACTATAGGTTGACCTCTATAGGGACTGTACAGTAATAATACAACTATAGGTTGACCTCTATAGGGACTGTTCAGTAATTTTACAACTATAGGTTGACCTCTATAGGTTCTGTACAGTAATAATACAACTATAGGTTGACCTCTATAGGGACTGTACAGTAATAATACAACTATAGGTTGACCTCTATAGGGACTTTTCAGTAATAATACAACTATAGGTTGACCTCTATAGGAACTGTACAGTAATAATACAATGATAGGTTGACCTCTATAGGGACTTTACAGTAATAATACAATGATAGGTTACCTCTATAGGGACTGTTCAGTAATAATACAACTATAGGTTGACCTCTATAGGGACTGTACAGTAATAATACAATGATAGGTTGACCTCTATAGGGACTGTACAGTAATAATACAACTATAGGTTCACCTCTATTGGGACTGTTCAGTAATAATACACCGATAGGTTCACCTCTATAGGGACTGTAAAGTAATAATACAACGATAGGTTGACCTCTATAGAGACTGTACAGTAATAATACAACGATAGGTTGACCTCTTTAGGGACTGTACAGTAATAATACAACGATAGGTTGACCTCTATAGGGACTGTACAGTAATAATACAACTATAGGTTGACCTCAATAGGGACTGTTCAGTAATAATACAACTATAGGTTGACCTCTATAGGGACTGTACAGTAATAATACAACGATAGGTTGACCTCTATAGGGACTGTACAGTAATAATACAATGATAGGTTACCTCTATAGGGACTGTTCAGTAATAATACAACTATAGGTTGAGCTCTATAGGGACTGTACAGTAATAATACAATGATAGGTTGACCTCTATAGGGACTGTACAGTAATAATACAACTATAGGTTGACCTCTATAGGGACTGTACAGTAATAATACAACTATAGGTTGACCTCTAAAGGGACTGTACAGTAATAATACAACTATAGGTTGACATCTTTAGGGACTGTACAGTAATAATACAATGATATGTTGACCTCTATAGGGACTGTACAGTAATAATACAATGATAGGTTACCTCTATAGGGACTGTTCAGTAATAATACAACTATAGGTTGACCTCTATAGGGACTGTACAGTAATAATACAATGATAGGTTGACCTCTATAGGAACTGTACAGTAATAATACAATGATAGGTTGACCTCTATAGGGACTGTACAGTAATAATACAACGATAGGTTGACCTCTATAGGGACTGTACAGTAATAATACAACTATAGGTTCATCTCTATTGGGACTGTTCAGTAATAATACAACGATAGGTTCACCTCTATAGGGACTGTAAAGTAATAATACAACGATAGGTTAACCTCAATAGGGACTGTTCAGTAATAATACAACTATAGGTTGACCTCTATAGGGACTGTACAGTAATAATACAACGATAGGTTCACCTCTATAGGGACTGTACAGTAATAATACAATGATAGGTTACTTCTATAGGGACTGTTCAGTAATAATACAACTATAGGTTGAGCTCTATAGGGACTGTACAGTAATAATACAATGATAGGTTGACCTCTATAGGGACTGTACAGTAATAATACAACTATAGGTTGACCTCTATAGGGACTGTACAGTAATAATACAACTATAGGTTGACCTCTTTAGGGACTGTACAGTAATAATACAACTATAGGTTGACCTCTATAGGGACTGTACAGTAATAATACAAAAATAGGTTGACCTCTATAGGGACTGTACAGTAATAATACAACGATAGGTTACCTTTATAGGGACTGTTAAGTAATAATACAACTATAGGTTGACCTCTATAGGGACTGTACAGTAATAATACAATGATAGGTTGACCTCTATAGGGACTGTACAGTAATAATACAACTATAGGTTGACCTCTATAGGGACTGTACAGTAATAATACAACTATAGGTTGACCTCTATAGGGACTGTACAGTAATAATACAACTATAGGTTGACCTCTATAGGGACTGTTCAGTAATAATACAACTATAGGTTGACCTCTATAGGGACTGTACAGTAATAATACAACTATAGGTTAACCTCTATAGGGACTGTACAGTAATAATACAACTATAGGTTGACCTCTTTATGGACTGTACAGTAATAATACAACGATAGGTTAACCTCAATAGGGACAGTACAGTAATAATACAACAATAGGTTGACCTCTATAGGGACTGTACAGTAATAATACAACAATAAGTTGACCTCTATAGGGACTGTACAGTAATAATACAACTATAGGTTCACCTCTATTGGGAAAGTACAGTAATAATAAAACTATAGGTTGACCTCTATAGGGACTGTACAGTAATAATACAACGATAGGTTGACCTCTATAGGGACTGTACAGTAATAATACAATGATAGGTTGACCTCTATAGGGACTGTACAGTAATAATACAATGATAGGTTGACCTCTATAGGGACTGTACAGTAATAATACAACTATAGGTTGACCTCTATAGGGACTGTACAGTAATAATACAACTATAGGTTGACCTCTATAGGGACTGTACAGTAATAATACAATGATAGGTTGACCTCTATAGGGACTGTACAGTAATAATACAATGATAGGTTACCTCTATAGGGACTGTTCAGTAATAATACAACTATAGGTTGACCTCTATAGGGACTGTACAGTAATAATACAATGATAGGTTGACCTCTATAGGAACTGTACAGTAATAATACAATGATAGGTTGACCTCTATAGGGACTGTACAATAATAATACAACGATAGGTTGACCTCTATAGGGACTGTACAGTAATAATACAACTATAGGTTCATCTCTATTGGGACTGTTCAGTAATAATACAACGATAGGTTCTCCTCTATAGGGACTGTAAAGTAATAATACAACGATAGGTTGACCTCTATAGAGACTGTACAGTAATAATACAACGATAGGTTGACCTCTTTAGGGACTGTACAGTAATAATACAACGATAGGTTGACCTCTATAGGGACTGTACAGTAATAATACAACTATAGGTTGACCTCAATAGGGACTGTTCAGTAATAATACAACTATAGGTTGACCTCTATAGGGACTGTACAGTAATAATACAACGATAGGTTCACCTCTATAGGGACTGTACAGTAATAATACAATGATAGGTTACCTCTATAGGGACTGTTCAGTAATAATACAACTATAGGTTGAGCTCTATAGGGACTGTACAGTAATAATACAATGATAGGTTGACCTCTATAGGGACTGTACAGTAATAATACAACTATAGGTTGACCTCTATAGGGACTGTACAGTAATAATACAACTATAGGTTGACCTCTTTAGGGACTGTACAGTAATAATACAACTATAGGTTGACCTCTATAGGGACTGTACAGTAATAATACAAAAATAGGTTGACCTCTATAGGGACTGTACAGTAATAATACAATGATAGGTTACCTCTATAGGGACTGTTCAGTAAAAATACAACTATAGGTTGACCTCTATAGGGACTGTACAGTAATAATACAATGATAGGTTGACCTCTATAGGGACTGTACAGTAATAATACAACTATAGGTTGACCTCTATAGGGACTGGACAGTAATAATACAACTATAGGTTGACCTCTATAGGGACTGTTCAGTAATAATACAACTATAGGTTGACCTCTATAGGGACTGTACAGTAATAATACAACTATAGGTTAACCTCTATAGGGACTGTACAGTAATAATACAACTATAGGTTGACCTCTTTATGGACTGTACAGTAATAATACAACGATAGGTTAACCTCAATAGGGACAGTACAGTAATAATACAACAATAGGTTGACCTCTATAGGGACTGTACAGTAATAATACAACAATAAGTTGACCTCTATAGGGACTGTACAGTAATAATACAACTATAGGTTCACCTCTATAGGGAAAGTACAGTAATAATAGAACTATAGGTTGACCTCTATAGGGACTGTACAGTAATAATACAACGATAGGTTGACCTCTATAGGGACCGTACAGTAATAATACAACGATAGGTTGACCTCTATAGGGACTGTACAGTAATAATAAAACAATAGGTTCACCTCTATAGGGACTGTTCAGTAATAATACAACGATAGGTTGACCTCTATAGGGACTGTACAGTAATAATACAACTATAGGTTGACCTCAATAGGGACTGTTCAGTAATAGTACAACTATAGGTTGACCTCTATAGGGACTGTACAGAAATAATACAACTATAGGTTGACCTCTATAGGGACTGTACAGTAATAATACAACTATAGGTTGACCTCTATAGGGACTGTACAGTAATAATACAACAATAGGTTCACCTCTATAGGGACTGTTCAGTAATAATACAATGATACGTTACCTCTATAGGGACTGTTCAGTAATAATACAACTATAGGTTGACCTCTATAGGGACTGTACAGTAATAATACAATGATAGGTTGACCTCTATAGGGACTGTACAGAAATAATACAACTATAGGTTGACCTCTATAGGGACTGTACAGTAATAATACAACTATAGGTTGACCTCTATAGGGACTGTACAGTAATAATACAACTATAGGTTGACCTCTATAGGGACTGTACAGTAATAATACAACTATAGGTTGACCTCTATAGGGACTGTTCAGTAATAATACAACTATAGGTTGACCTCTATAGGTTCTGTACAGTAATAATACAACTATAGGTTGACCTCTATAGGGACTGTACAGTAATAATACAACAATAGGTTGACCTCTATAGGGACTGTTCAGTAATAATACAACTATAGGTTGACCTCTATAGGTTCTGTACAGTAATAATACAACTATAGGTTGACCTCTATAGGAACTGTACAGTAATAATACAATGATAGGTTGACCTCTATAGGGACTGTACAGTAATAATACAATGATAGGATGACCTCTATAGGGACTGTACAGTAATAATACAACTATAGGTTCACCTCTATTGGGACTGTTCAGTAATAATACACCGATAGGTTCACCTCTATAGGGACTGTAAAGTAATAATACAACTATAGGTTGACCTCTATAGGGACTGTACAGTAATAATACAACTATAGGTTGACCTCTATAGGGACTGTACAGTAATAATACAACTATAGGTTGACCTCTAAAGGGACTGTACAGTAATAATACAACTATAGGTTGACCTCTATAGGGACTGTACAGTAATAATACAATGATATGTTGACCTCTATAGGGACTGTACAGTAATAATACAATGATAGGTTACCTCTATAGGGACTGTTCAGTAATAATACAATGATAGGTTACCTCTATAGGGACTGTTCAGTAATAATACAACTATAGGTTGACCTTTATAGGGACTGTACAGTAATAATACAATGATAGGTTGACCTCTATAGGGACTGTACAGAAATAATACAACTATAGGTTGACCTCTATAGGGACTGTACAGTAATAATACAACTATAGGTTGACCTCTATAGGGACTGTACAGTAATAATACAACTATAGGTTGACCTCTATAGGGACTGTACAGCAATAATACAACTATAGGTTGACCTCTATAGGGACTGTTCAGTAATAATACAACTATAGGTTGACCTCTATAGGTTCTGTACAGTAATAATACAACTATAGGTTGACCTCTATAGGGACTGTACAGTAATAATACAACTATAGGTTGACCTCTATAGGGACTGTTCAGTAATAATACAACTATAGGTTGACCTCTATAGGTTCTGTACAGTAATAATACAACTATAGGTTGACCTCTATAGGAACTGTACAGTAATAATACAATGATAGGTTGACCTCTATAGGGACTGTACAGTAATAATACAATGATAGGATGACCTCTATAGGGACTGTACAGTAATAATACAACTATAGGTTCACCTCTATTGGGACTGTTCAGTAATAATACACTGATAGGTTCACCTCTATAGGGACTGTAAAGTAATAATACAACGATAGGTTGACCTCTATAGAGACTGTACAGTAATAATACAACGATAGGTTGACCTCTTTAGGGACTGTACAGTAATAATACAACGATAGGTTGACCTCTATAGGGACTGTACAGTAATAATACAACTATAGGTTGACCTCTATAGGGACTGTTCAGTAATAATACAACTATAGGTTGACCTATATAGGGACTGTACAGTAATAATACAACTATAGGTTAACCTCTATAGGGACTGTACAGTAATAATACAACTATAGGTTGACCTCTTTATGGACTGTACAGTAATAATACAACGATAGGTTAACCTCAATAGGGACAGTACAGTAATAATACAACAATAGGTTGACCTCTATAGGGACTGTACAGTAATAATACAACAATAAGTTGACCTCTATAGGGACTGTACAGTAATAATACAACTATAGGTTCACCTCTATAGGGAAAGTACAGTAATAATAAAACTATAGGTTGACCTCTATAGGGACTGTACAGTAATAATACAACGATAGGTTGACCTCTATAGGGACCGTACAGTAATAATACAACGATAGGTTGACCTCTATAGGGACTGTACAGTAATAATAAAACAATAGGTTCACCTCTATAGGGACTGTTCAGTAATAATACAACGATAGGTTGACCTCTATAGGGACTGTACAGTAATAATACAACTATAGGTTGACCTCAATAGGGACTGTTCAGTAATAGTACAACTATAGGTTGACCTCTATAGGGACTGTACAGAAATAATACAACTATAAGTTGACCTCTATAGGGACTGTACAGTAATAATACAACTATAGGTTGACCTCTATAGGGACTGTACAGTAATGATACAACAATAGGTTCACCTCTATAGGGACTGTTCAGTAATAATACAATGATAGGTTACCTCTATAGGGACTGTTCAGTAATAATACAACTATAGGTTGACCTCTATAGGGACTGTACAGTAATAATACAATGATAGGTTGACCTCTATAGGGACTGTACAGAAATAATACAACTATAGGTTGACCTCTATAGGGACTGTACAGTAATACTACAACTATAGGTTGACCTCTATAGGGACTGTACAGTAATAATACAACTATAGGTTGACCTCTATAGGGACTGTACAGTAATAATACAACTATAGGTTGACCTCTATAGGGACTGTTCAGTAATAATACAACTATAGGTTGACCTCTATAGGTTCTGTACAGTAATAATACAACTATAGGTTGACCTCTATAGGGACTGTACAGTAATAATACAACTATAGGTTGACCTCTATAGGGACTGTTCAGTAATAATACAACTATAGGTTGACCTCTATAGGTTCTGTACAGTAATAATACAACTATAGGTTGACCTCTATAGGAACTGTACAGTAATAATACAATGATAGGTTGACCTCTATAGGGACTGTACAGTAATAATACAATGATAGGATGACCTCTATAGGGACTGTACAGTTATAATACAACTATAGGTTCACCTCTATTGGGACTGTTCAGTAATAATACACCGATAGGTTCACCTCTATAGGGACTGTAAAGTAATAATACAACGATAGGTTGACCTCTATAGAGACTGTACAGTAATAATACAACGATAGGTTGACCTCTTTAGGGACTGTACAGTAATAATACAACGATAGGTTGACCTCTATAGGGACTGTACAGTAATAATACAACTATAGGTTGACCTCAATAGGGACTGTTCAGTAATAATACAACTATAGGTTGACCTCTATAGGGACTGTACAGTAATAATACAACTATAGGTTGACCTCTATAGGGACTGTTCAGTAATAATACAACTATAGGTTGACCTCTATAGGGACTGTACAGTAATAATACAACTATAGGTTAACCTCTATAGGGACTGTACAGTAATAATAAAACTATAGGTTGACCTCTTTATGGACTGTACAGTAATAATACAACGATAGGTTAACCTCAATAGGGACAGTACAGTAATAATACAACAATAGGTTGACCTCTATAGGGACTGTACAGTAATAATACAACAATAAGTTGACCTCTATAGGGACTGTACAGTAATAATACAACTATAGGTTCACCTCTATAGGGAAAGTACAGTAATAATAAAACTATAGGTTGACCTCTATAGGGACTGTAAAGTAATAATACAACGATAGGTTGACCTCTATAGGGACCGTACAGTAATAATACAACGATAGGTTGACCTCTATAGGGACTGTACAGTAATAATAAAACAATAGGTTCACCTCTATAGGGACTGTTCAGTAATAATACAACGATAGGTTGACCTCTATAGGGACTGTACAGTAATAATACAACTATAGGTTGACCTCAATAGGGACTGTTCAGTAATAGTACAACTATAGGTTGACCTCTATAGGGACTGTACAGAAATAATACAACTATAGGTTGACCTCTATAGGGACTGTACAGTAATAATACAACTATAGGTTGACCTCTATAGGGACTGTACAGTAATAATACAACAATAGGTTCACCTCTATAGGGACTGTTCAGTAATAATACAATGATAGGTTACCTCTATAGGGACTGTTCAGTAATAATACAACTATAGGTTGACCTCTATAGGGACTGTACAGTAATAATACAATGATAGGTTGACCTCTATAGGGACTGTACAGAAATAATACAACTATAGGTTGACCTCTATAGGGACTGTACAGTAATACTACAACTATAGGTTGACCTCTATAGGGACTGTACAGTAATAATACAACTATAGGTTGATCTCTATAGGGACTGTACAGTAATAATACAACTATAGGTTGACCTCTATAGGGACTGTTCAGTAATAATACAACTATAGGTTGACCTCTATAGGTTCTGTACAGTAATAATACAACTATAGGTTGACCTCTATAGGGACTGTACAGTAATAATACAACTATAGGTTGACCTCTATAGGGACTGTTCAGTAATAATACAACTATAGGTTGACCTCTATAGGTTCTGTACAGTAATAATACAACTATAGGTTGACCTCTATAGGAACTGTACAGTAATAATACAATGATAGGTTGACCTCTATAGGGACTGTACAGTAATAATACAATGATAGGATGACCTCTATAGGGACTGTACAGTAATAATACAACTATAGGTTCACCTCTATTGGGACTGTTCAGTAATAATACACCGATAGGTTCACCTCTATAGGGACTGTAAAGTAATAATACAACGATAGGTTGACCTCTATAGAGACTGTACAGTAATAATACAACGATAGGTTGACCTCTTTAGGGACTGTACAGTAATAATACAACGATAGGTTGACCTCTATAGGGACTGTACAGTAATAATACAACTATAGGTTGACCTCAATAGGGACTGTTCAGTAATAATACAACTATAGGTTGACCTCTATAGGGACTGTACAGTAATAATACAACTATAGGTTGACCTCTATAGGGACTGTACAGTAATAATACAACTATAGGTTGACCTCTAAAGGGACTGTACAGTAATAATACAACTATAGGTTGACCTCTATAGGGACTGTACAGTAATAATACAATGATATGTTGACCTCTATAGGGACTGTACAGTAATAATACAATGATAGGTTACCTCTATAGGGACTGTTCAGTAATAATACAACTATAGGTTGACCTCTATAGGGACTGTACATTAATAATACAATGATAGGTTGACCTCTATAGGAACTGTACAGTAATAATACAATGATAGGTTGACCTCTATAGGGACTGTACAGTAATAATACAACTATAGGTTGACCTCTATAGGGACTGTACAGTAATAATACAACAATAAGTTGACCTCTATAGGGACTGTACAGTAATAATACAACTATGGGTTGACCTCTATAGGGACTGTTCAGTAATAATACAACTATAGGTTGACCTATATAGGGACTGTACAGTAATAATACAACTATAGGTTAACCTCTATAGGGACTGTACAGTAATAATACAACAATAAGTTGACCTCTATAGGGACTGTACAGTAATAATACAACTATAGGTTCACCTCTATAGGGAAAGTACAGTAATAATAAAACTATAGGTTGACCTCTATAGGGACTGTACAGTAATAATACAACGATAGGTTGACCTCTATAGGGACCGTACAGTAATAATACAACTATAGGTTGACCTCTATAGGGACTGTACAGTAATAATTCAACTATAGGTTAACCTCTATAGGGACTGTACAGTAATAATAAAACTATAGGTTGACCTCTTTATGGACTGTACAGTAATAATACAACGATAGGTTAACCTCAATAGGGACAGTACAGTAATAATACAACAATTGGTTGACCTCTATAGGGACTGTACAGTAATAATACAACAATAAGTTGACCTCTATAGGGACTGTACAGTAATAATACAACTATAGGTTCACCTCTATAGGGAAAGTACAGTAATAATAAAACTATAGGTTGACCTCTATAGGGACTGTACAGTAATAATACAATGATAGGTTGACCTCTATAGGGACCTTACAGTAATAATACAACGATAGGTTGACCTCTATAGGGACTGTACAGTAATAATAAAACAATAGGTTCACCTCTATAGGGACTGTTCAGTAATAATACAACGATAGGTTGACCTCTATAGGGACTGTACAGTAATAATACAACTATAGGTTGACCTCAATAGGGACTGTTCAGTAATAGTACAACTATAGGTTGACCTCTATAGGGACTGTACAGAAATAATACAACTATAGGTTGACCTCTATAGGGACTGTACAGTAATAATACAACTATAGGTTGACCTCTATAGGGACTGTACAGTAATAATACAACAATAGGTTCACCTCTATAGGGACTGTTCAGTAATAATACAATGATAGGTTACCTCTATAGGGACTGTTCAGTAATAATACAACTATAGGTTGACCTCTATAGGGACTGTACAGTAATAATACAATCATAGGTTCACCTCTATAGGGACTGTACAGAAATAATACAACTATAGGTTGACCTCTATAGGGACTGTACAGTAATACTACAACTATAGGTTGACCTCTATAGGGACTGTACAGTAATAATACAACTATAGGTTGACCTCTATAGGGACTGTACAGTAATAATACAATGATAGGTTACCTCTATAGGGACTGTTCAGTAATAATACAACTATAGGTTAACCTCTATAGGGACTGTACAGTAATAATACAATGATAGGTTGACCTCTATAGGAACTGTACAGTAATAATACAATGATAGGTTGACCTCTATAGGGACTGTACAGTAATAATACAACTATAGGTTGACCTCTATAGGGACTGTACAGTAATAATACAACAATAAGTTGACCTCTATAGGGACTGTACAGTAATAATACAACTATGGGTTGACCTCTATAGGGACTGTTCAGTAATAATACAACTATAGGTTGACCTATATAGGGACTGTACAGTAATAATACAACTATAGGTTAACCTCTATAGGGACTGTACAGTAATAATACAACTATAGGTTGACCTCTTTATGGACTGTACAGTAATAATACAACGATAGGTTAACCTCAATAGGGACAGTACAGTAATAATACAACAATAGGTTGACCTCTATAGGGACTGTACAGTAATAATACAACAATAAGTTGACCTCTATAGGGACTGTACAGTAATAATACAACTATAGGTTCACCTCTATAGGGAAAGTACAGTAATAATAAAACTATAGGTTGACCTCTATAGGGACTGTACAGTAATAATACAACGATAGGTTGACCTCTATAGGGACCGTACAGTAATAATACAACTATAGGTTGACCTCTATAGGGACTGTACAGTAATAATACAACTATAGGTTAACCTCTATAGGGACTGTACAGTAATAATACAACTATAGGTTGACCTCTTTATGGACTGTACAGTAATAATACAACGATAGGTTAACCTCAATAGGGACAGTACAGTAATAATACAACAATAGGTTGACCTCTATAGGGACTGTACAGTAATAATACAACAATAAGTTGACCTCTATAGGGACTGTACAGTAATAATACAACTATAGGTTCACCTCTATAGGGAAAGTACAGTAATAATAAAACTATAGGTTGACCTCTATAGGGACTGTACAGTAATAATACAATGATAGGTTGACCTCTATAGGGACCGTACAGTAATAATACAACGATAGGTTGACCTCTATAGGGACTGTACAGTAATAATAAAACAATAGGTTCACCTCTATAGGGACTGTTCAGTAATAATACAACGATAGGTTGACCTCTATAGGGACTGTACAGTAATAATACAACTATAGGTTGACCTCTATAGGGACTGTACAGTAATAATACAACTATAGGTTGACCTCTATAGGGACTGTACAGTAATAATACAATGATAGGTTACCTCTATAGGGACTGTTCAGTAATAATACAACTATAGGTTGACCTCTATAGGGACTGTACAGTAATAATACAATGATAGGTTGACCTCTATAGGAACTGTACAGTAATAATACAATGATAGGTTAACCTCTATAGGGACTGTACAGTAATAATACAACTATAGGTTGACCTCTATAGGGACTGTACAGTAATAATACAACAATAAGTTGACCTCTATAGGGACTGTACAGTAATAATACAACTATGGGTTGACCTCTATAGGGACTGTTCAGTAATAATACAACTATAGGTTGACCTATATAGGGACTGTACAGTAATAATACAACTATAGGTTAACCTCTATAGGGACTGTACAGTAATAATACAACTATAGGTTGACCTCTTTATGGACTGTACAGTAATAATACAACGATAGGTTAACCTCAATAGGGACAGTACAGTAATAATACAACAATAGGTTGACCTCTATAGGGACTGTACAGTAATAATACAACAATAAGTTGACCTCTATAGGGACTGTACAGTAATAATACAACTATAGGTTCACCTCTATAGGGAAAGTACAGTAATAATAAAACTATAGGTTGACCTCTATAGGGACTGTACAGTAATAATACAACGATAGGTTGACCTCTATAGGGACCGTACAGTAATAATACAACTATAGGTTGACCTCTATAGGGACTGTACAGTAATAATACAACTATAGGTTAACCTCTATAGGGACTGTACAGTAATAATAAAACTATAGGTTGACCTCTTTATGGACTGTACAGTAATAATACAACGATAGGTTAACCTCAATAGGGACAGTACAGTAATAATACAACAATAGGTTGACCTCTATAGGGACTGTACAGTAATAATACAACAATAAGTTGACCTCTATAGGGACTGTACAGTAATAATACAACTATAGGTTCACCTCTATAGGGAAAGTACAGTAATAATAAAACTATAGGTTGACCTCTATAGGGACTGTACAGTAATAATACAATGATAGGTTGACCTCTATAGGGACCGTACAGTAATAATACAACGATAGGTTGACCTCTATAGGGACTGTACAGTAATAATAAAACAATAGGTTCACCTCTATAGGGACTGTTCAGTAATAATACAACGATAGGTTGACCTCTATAGGGACTGTACAGTAATAATACAACTATAGGTTGACCTCAATAGGGACTGTTCAGTAATAGTACAACTATAGGTTGACCTCTATAGGGACTGTACAGAAATAATACAACTATAGGTTGACCTCTATAGGGACTGTACAGTAATAATACAACTATAGGTTGACCTCTATAGGGACTGTACAGTAATAATACAACAATAGGTTCACCTCTATAGGGACTGTTCAGTAATAATACAATGATAGGTTACCTCTATAGGGACTGTTCAGTAATAATACAACTATAGGTTGACCTCTATAGGGACTGTACAGTAATAATACAATCATAGGTTCACCTCTATAGGGACTGTACAGAAATAATACAACTATAGGTTGACCTCTATAGGGACTGTACAGTAATACTACAACTATAGGTTGACCTCTATAGGGACTGTACAGTAATAATACAACTATAGGTTGATCTCTATAGGGACTGTACAGTAATAATACAACTATAGGTTGACCTCTATAGGGACTGTTCAGTAATAATACAACTATAGGTTGACCTCTATAGGTTCTGTACAGTAATAATACAACTATAGGTTGACCTCTATAGGGACTGTACAGTAATAATACAACTATAGGTTGACCTCTATAGGGACTGTTCAGTAATAATACAACTATAGGTTGACCTCTATAGGTTCTGTACAGTAATAATACAACTATAGGTTGACCTCTATAGGAACTGTACAGTAATAATACAATGATAGGTTGACCTCTATAGGGACTGTACAGTAATAATACAACAATAAGTTGACCTCTATAGGGACTGTACAGTAATAATACAACTATAGGTTCACCTCTATAGGGAAAGTACAGTAATAATAAAACTATAGGTTGACCTCTATAGGGACTGTACAGTAATAATACAATGATAGGTTGACCTCTATAGGGACCGTACAGTAATAATACAACGATAGGTTGACCTCTATAGGGACTGTACAGTAATAATAAAACAATAGGTTCACCTCTATAGGGACTGTTCAGTAATAATACAACGATAGGTTGACCTCTATAGGGACTGTACAGTAATAATACAACTATAGGTTGACCTCTATAGGGACTGTACAGTAATAATACAACTATAGGTTGACCTCTATAGGGACTGTACAGTAATAATACAATGATAGGTTACCTCTATAGGGACTGTTCAGTAATAATACAACTATAGGTTGACCTCTATAGGGACTGTACAGTAATAATACAATGATAGGTTGACCTCTATAGGAACTGTACAGTAATAATACAATGATAGGTTGACCTCTATAGGGACTGTACAGTAATAATACAACTATAGGTTGACCTCTATAGGGACTGTACAGTAATAATACAACAATAAGTTGACCTCTATAGGGACTGTACAGTAATAATACAACTATGGGTTGACCTCTATAGGGACTGTTCAGTAATAATACAACTATAGGTTGACCTATATAGGGACTGTACAGTAATAATACAACTATAGGTTAACCTCTATAGGGACTGTACAGTAATAATACAACTATAGGTTGACCTCTTTATGGACTGTACAGTAATAATACAACGATAGGTTAACCTCAATAGGGACAGTACAGTAATAATACAACAATAGGTTGACCTCTATAGGGACTGTACAGTAATAATACAACAATAAGTTGACCTCTATAGGGACTGTACAGTAATAATACAACTATAGGTTCACCTCTATAGGGAAAGTACAGTAATAATAAAACTATAGGTTGACCTCTATAGGGACTGTACAGTAATAATACAACGATAGGTTGACCTCTATAGGGACCGTACAGTAATAATACAACTATAGGTTGACCTCTATAGGGACTGTACAGTAATAATACAACTATAGGTTAACCTCTATAGGGACTGTACAGTAATAATAAAACTATAGGTTGACCTCTTTATGGACTGTACAGTAATAATACAACGATAGGTTAACCTCAATAGGGACAGTACAGTAATAATACAACAATAGGTTGACCTCTATAGGGACTGTACAGTAATAATACAACAATAAGTTGACCTCTATAGGGACTGTACAGTAATAATACAACTATAGGTTCACCTCTATAGGGAAAGTACAGTAATAATAAAACTATAGGTTGACCTCTATAGGGACTGTACAGTAATAATACAATGATAGGTTGACCTCTATAGGGACCGTACAGTAATAATACAACGATAGGTTGACCTCTATAGGGACTGTACAGTAATAATAAAACAATAGGTTCACCTCTATAGGGACTGTTCAGTAATAATTCAACGATAGGTTGACCTCTATAGGGACTGTACAGTAATAATACAACTATAGGTTGACCTCAATAGGGACTGTTCAGTAATAGTACAACTATAGGTTGACCTCTATAGGGACTGTACAGAAATAATACAACTATAGGTTGACCTCTATAGGGACTGTACAGTAATAATACAACTATAGGTTGACCTCTATAGGGACTGTACAGTAATAATACAACAATAGGTTCACCTCTATAGGGACTGTTCAGTAATAATACAATGATAGGTTACCTCTATAGGGACTGTTCAGTAATAATACAACTATAGGTTGACCTCTATAGGGACTGTACAGTAATAATACAATCATAGGTTCACCTCTATAGGGACTGTACAGAAATAATACAACTATAGGTTGACCTCTATAGGGACTGTACAGTAATACTACAACTATAGGTTGACCTCTATAGGGACTGTACAGTAATAATACAACTATAGGTTGATCTCTATAGGGACTGTACAGTAATAATACAACTATAGGTTGACCTCTATAGGGACTGTTCAGTAATAATACAACTATAGGTTGACCTCTATAGGTTCTGTACAGTAATAATACAACTATAGGTTGACCTCTATAGGGACTGTACAGTAATAATACAACTATAGGTTGACCTCTATAGGGACTGTTCAGTAATAATACAACTATAGGTTGACCTCTATAGGTTCTGTACAGTAATAATACAACTATAGGTTGACCTCTATAGGAACTGTACAGTAATAATACAATGATAGGTTGACCTCTATAGGGACTGTACAGTAATAATACAATGATAGGATGACCTCTATAGGGACTGTACAGTAATAATACAACTATAGGTTCACCTCTATTGGGACTGTTCAGTAATAATACACCGATAGGTTCACCTCTATAGGGACTGTAAAGTAATAATACAACGATAGGTTGACCTCTATAGAGACTGTACAGTAATAATACAACTATAGGTTGACCTCTAAAGGGACTGTACAGTAATAATACAACTATAGGTTGACCTCAATAGGGACTGTTCAGTAATAATACAACGATAGGTTGACCTCTATAGGGACTGTACAGTAATAATACAATGATAGGTTACCTCTATAGGGACTGTTCAGTAATAATACAACTATAGGTTGACCTCTATAGGGACTGTACAGTAATAATACAATGATAGGTTGACCTCTATAGGGACTGTACAGTAATAATACAACTATAGGTTGACCTCTATAGGGACTGTACAGTAATAATACAACTATAGGTTGACCTCTATAGGGACTGTACAGTAATAATACAACTATAGGTTGACCTCTATAGGGACTGTACAGTAATAATACAACTATAGGTTGACCTCTATAGGGACTGTTCAGTAATAATACAACTATAGGTTGACCTCTATAGGTTCTGTACAGTAATAATACAACTATAGGTTGACCTCTATAGGAACTGTACAGTAATAATACAATGATAGGTTGTACTCTATAGGGACTGTACATTAATAATACAACGATAGGTTGACCTCTATAGGGACTGTACAGTAATAATACAACTATAGGTTGACCTCTATAGGGACTGTACAGTAATAATACAACTATAGTTTGACCTCTATAGGTTCTGTACAGTAATAATACAACTATAGGTTGACCTCTATAGGGACTGTACAGTAATAATACAACAATAGGTTCACCTCTATAGGGACTGTTCAGTAATAATACAACGATAGGTTCACCTCTATAGGGACTGTACAGTAATAATACAACGATGGGTTGACCTCTATAGGGACTGTACAGTAATAATACAACGATAAGTTGACCTCTATAGGGACTGTACAGTAATAATACAACGATAGGTTGACCTCTATAGGGACAGTACAGTAATAATAAAACGATAGGTTGACCTCTATAGTGACTGTACAGTAATAATACAACAATAGGTTCACCTCTATAGGGACTGTACAGTAATAATACAACGATAGGTTCACCTCTATAGGGACTGTACAGTAATAATACAACGATAGGTTCACCTCTATAGGGACTGTACAGTAATAATACAACGATAGGTTGACCTCTATAGGGACTGTACAGTAATAATACAACGATAGGTTGACCTCTATAGGGACTGTACAGTAATAACACAACTATAGGTTCATCTCTATAGGGACTGTACAGTAATAAAACAACTATAGGTTGACCTCTATAGGGACTGTACAATAATAATACAACGATAGGTTGACCTCTATAGGGACTGTACAGTAATAATACAACGATAAGTTCACCTCTATAGGGATGTACAGTAATAATACAACGATAGGTTGTCCTCTATAGGTAAATGTCCCCTTTGTTCATGGCACAACCATGAAAAGGACCATAGTGTTGGTGATGCAGTATGATTTTTTTTTTTATATATATATGTATGCTCTCACTAACTGTAAGTCGCTCTGGATAAGAGCGTCTGCTAAATGACTAAAATGTAAATGTAAATGAATTAGGCTGGCCAAGCTATACCTGCAAATTCGCCAACTTGGTCTAACCCACTGGCCATCCCAATGTGTTGTAGTGTGGCTATTTAGAGGTGATTAACCAGCGGGGTAGAATGGGGAAAACAATGGGCCTGGAAGGTGAGCCTTATCCTCCCGGCACTCTGGGATCTCCTGGCAGGAAGAAGCCAGTCTCTCAGAGCCGTGTGACAGCCCGGGTCATGTGACCTGGGTTTGGCAGATGAGAAAGTGTTGACAGAAAGCTGATACTCTTTACCTTCCCTCCAGCTAACTCTCCACTTTTTACCTTCCCTCCAGCTAACTCTCCTCTCTCCACCTTCCCTCCAGCTTACTCTCCTCTTTCCACCTGCCCTCCAGCTAACTCTCCTCTTTTACCCTCCCTCCAGCTAACTCTCCTCTCTCCACCTTCCCTCCAGCTAACTCTCCTCTTTCCACCTTCCCTCCAGCTAACTCTCCTCTCTCCACCTTCCCTCCAGCTAACTCTCCTCTTTCCACCTTCCCTCCAGCTAACTCTCCTCTTTCCACCTTCCCTCCAGCTAACCCTCCTCTCTTTACCTTCCATCCAGCTAACTCTCCTCTTACCACCTTCCATCCAGCTAACTCTCCACTCTCTGAGTTCCCCCCTCCAGCCTCTTGGGCACGCACCTGCTCCCAGCACCTCCAGCATCCAGAGGGTAGCGTTGTGGCCCTAAGGCCCATGGGAGGGCCTCTCCACTGCCCTGCAGCCTGTGTGTCATTCATCCCCTGTCCTTTTGTCAGGAGCCAATTATGGTAGTTATAACAAACACACGGCAGGACCCAGAGAAAACACCCTCCACCGCCACGCTAAAGTCAATTAGTAATATTAGGAATGTGGTGCTCATAATTTGCAGTCAGTTTTCTAATGAGATTATGGAACAATGCTGTCAGTCAAACAACAGTGACTGGTTTCAAACAGCGAATCATTTCAATTTGGTTATTTTCCTCCTGATAATCAAGCCGCTGGTTTATTAAAATAAAATAATTTGTGGCCGCGCTGTTTAATTACATAATAGATATACTGTGCAGTTTACGTTGTTGCTGGAAATGTGCAGTTATTACAAATGATATTCGATAAATGGGAAAAATGTAAGGAGGTACATCCATAATTCAAGTCAGCTTATCAGAGCAAAAAGGTGAATTTATAGCGAACACTATTCATTGATTGCTTATTCATTAATATTAATAATAACAGTAGTAATAAACTATAATAGCAACATATCCTTAGTGAAGCAGTAAGTTCGGCTTCGACTATCAGCCTGGGGTGGGTGTATGCCTCTGCCTTGCAGGGAGCTGGCCCTGATCTCTCCTCCCCTTTAACCCTCTCCTCGTAGGGGAGTGACAGTGTCTTTGTGGTGGTGATGGCCAGGAGAGGGCAGGCACACTGTATTTCATCTAATTTGAATTCATGTACTGTGGATATGGTCTATCTCTCTCTCTCTCTCTTCTCGGTGTGAGGTGGAGCTGTGAGAAGCTGTGGCTGTCAGAGGCTGCTGGGTGAGCCTGGACAGAAAGCCTGTCCGTCTGTCTGTGTCTTCTCTGCACTAATACCGTTAGCATCACAAACCATGATAAGGACAGGAACTGTCGCTGCTGGTCAAAACACATCTGATGTCTGTCCTAGTAATCTGATTCATCCATGGGTACACAGTTAGTACCAGTAAGCTAATACATGGCAATCTGTGTTAGCCCTATGTTCAGTTCATTCACTTATTCAATCTAACCCTCAGCAGCACTGAGACCAAAACAAAGACTCATGAATGTGGACTTTCAAATACGATGGAAAATAATGCAACAGTATAAAACTAGTTTCCCTGCAGTCAGTTAGAGTAACATACAGATAACTTCCTGTTTGCTGTGACTGTTAGCTAGACCCAGCAGAAAGGAAGTGAGACACACAACCCCCTCTCCTGAGTCCCTATGCTTAAGTTTCGTTGTTGGACACTGGAATCTAGCTAATGTGTTTAGTCACTGTCTCAGCACTTTGCTCTTGCTCTCTGTGTGAACCTTGTGGGAATCTAACCTGTTTTGTGAGGACAAACTTTTTTGTGGGTACCTGACTGCTTTGTAAGTACTGTCTGAGCTAAAGGGAAAGTGTTCTAGTCATGTGTCTTGGGCCAGCTGAGACCAGACTCTCTCTGTCTCTCTCTCTGTCTCTCTCTCTGTCTCTCTGTCTCTCGCTCTCTCTATTTTACACACATCCTGTCCGTCTCTCTTTCCCTCATCCCACTCCCTCCCTCCCTCCCACCTCCCACCTCCCACCTCCCACCTCCCACCTCCCACCTCCCACCTCCCACTCCCCCCTCTCTCTCTCTTTGTCGCTTTATCTATCTCTCTCTCTCTCTCTCTCTCTCTCTCTCTCTCTCTCTCTCTCTCTCTCTCTCTCTCTCTCAATTCAATTCAATTCAATTTAAGGTCTCTCTCTCTCTCTCTCTCTCTCTCTCTCTCTCTCTCTCTCTCTCTCTCTCTCTCTCTCTCTCTCTCTCTCATACGGGAATCCTCACGCCTGCCTACCGAGAGACCCGGCGGCTGACTTTATTAGATATCGATTTAAATCCCATCTCTGTTTAATCTGATCTGTGGCTGGGTTTCTTTCTCTCCAGGCCTCTCTCTATGCTTCTCTCTTCCTCTCTCTCTTTCTGCCCCCCCCCCTCTCTCTCTCTCTCTCTCTCTGCCCCTCTCTCTCTCTCTCTCTCTCTCTCTCTCTGCTCTCCCTCAGAGGGGCCCTCTGGTGTTGAATAGGCCCTTAGACACCGCAGCCCCTGCCCAGCCGCCTCTCCTCTGTGCTAATGAGCCGCCTGCACTAGCCGCTAACCGTGGCTAGCTGATGAAATGTAAATGGAAAGTACATTTACAGACACTGGGGGGAAACTGACAGCTAGTGTCCTCCACCGTCTCTCCACATCCTCTCCACCCCCCCACCCTGACGGACAGGCCCGCCTCCCAGGGTCGGAGCTCTGAGTGACGCTCGGCCCAGCGCCCGAGTACGAGGGGGCCCCGGCGGGCCCCAACGCAGAGCATGGCTGGGGGGACAGTGGGGACACTGACGCCCGCCACTGGTGGTGGCTGGGGACTCCTCGCTGCTCTCAACTGGTCCATTAATTACACTGAACCCTTAGAGGAAATGAATGTAATAACAGGGGGGTGGATGGAAGACAGGGAAGGGGGGGGGGTGTCGAGATCCATACACAGGCGTGTTATGTTACCCCCACCAGTGTGAGGATGGACTGCTCCAAGCTTGTCGCACCTATTTTCACCAGCCAACGGATTCCCTGACATGGAAGGTCACGGGGAGAGGGGGAGTGTTAGAGGGTGAGTAGCGAGTCCAATGATGTAAACGCTACACTTATCATTCAGTCAGGTTAATCTCAATGAACACAGAGGGGTCTGGGCTAATCAAACCATCACATAGGCATGAAAACATTTTTTTTTATTAAGAGGTGTCGCCATCTTTCTGGTGGGAATTGTAATGAAGCATTTCAAGATATAGAGAGGCTTTGAAATGGCTCAATTAGGATATTAATTGTCTCTTCTCCTCTGTGTTGAAGGTGGAGCTGAACAGAACAGTGTGGTCCTTTTCAGTGTGCTGGAGAACAAAGCAACATTAAGTAGGAGCCTAATCTGACGACAACAAGCTCTTTAGTCGAGGGACTCATCCCCTCATCTCACCGTTACAGAGTGGGGTAGGATACTATTGGACACGATAGCATCATGATGGAGCCAAATCTTATATCTATCCTATAACTTGATATAAGCATGTGTAATTCAAACCTTTACATAAATCACAGTTTAATATCAGTAGGAGAATCAGGTCAAAATTCAAGTTAATGTACAAAGTACATGGTGTGTTTTTAGGTTGGATTTGGATTTGGCCCATTGGAGCGTATCTTGTGTAATCATATGTTCTGTCTTGGGCTGCAAAACCATCTTGTCTGGTTCTCATTTGTCTCATATGCTGTACTTCCTTTTAAGACAGATCTGTGAAGGTGTAAACGGGCTGACTGGGTGAGGTGAATTAACCATCACATTAGATAGAGAGTGTGGATGTGAGTTAGAGAGTTTGGATTCTGTGGTCCACTTCTTATCCCTTCCTGTCTCCTCGGCTCCTCGAATACCGCGTCTCCACGGGTTCTGGATCAGCGCTCCAATAGATAGCTGAGGCCATCAAAGTACATTTTTTACAGGTTTCCTATAGTTCTCCTGGGCGCAGAGTAGGGATTCTTCTGGGTGCTAGCTCAGGGCTAAACCAAGGCAATCTATAGGGAAAAGGATACTTTAAAATGTAAGTCAGCTCATGACCAAAGAGGGGAGGGGATAAGTGAAGCTTAGAGCAACGTGTGAGGGGGGGAAGGGGGGACTTTTTGAGAGTAAGAGTTAAAAAAAAAGAAGATTAAAAAATCTATCGAAAAGAGTTGAATATGGTCATTAGAATTCCAGTCTTGGGGTTTTAGTCTTGCTGGAAGTTCCACTTGAATCCAAGTTGGATCCTCCTGGTAGAGGCAACCAGGTTCAAAATGTCCTGGTACTGGGTAAAGTTCATGATACCGTTGACCTTAACAAGGCCCCCAGGAACAGTGTATGGGTTACAGGGTTCTTTTCTGCATATTTCTTTTGATGCAAAATCCACCACTGATGTGCGTGGACAAAGAGCTCTATTCTCACGTCATTCAACAAATGTAAACGCCTGGAGTTTGCTAAACGGCATTGGCACTTGGATTGGAACCGGCGCTATGGTCAGATGACATTCAATTAGATCGCTTTTGCCACGCACACCAGTCGTTGGTTTTGCATCAAAAGAAATATGCATATACAGAAAATAACCCCATACCTACTGTAAAATATGGTGGTGGATCTTTGATGTTATGGGGCTACTTAGTTTCCACTGTTAAGGTCAATGGCATCATGAACATTATTTTGCCAAAAGCCTGGTTGCCTCTGCCAGGAGGCTGACACTTGGCCCCAAGTCGATCTTCCAGCAAGACAATAACCCCAAGCACACATCAAAATCCACAAAGAAATGGTTAATTGACCATAACATTTACATTTTGTAATGCCCATCTCAGTCTCCAGACTTGAACCCCATTGAAAACCTGTGGTTTGAATTGAAGAGGGCAGTCCATAAGCACAGAGGAAGGATATCAAGGATCTGGAAAGATTCTGTATGGAGGAAGGGTCTAAGACCCCTTTTTATGTGTCCTCCAATTTTAGAAAAAGGCTCAGTGCTGTTATCCTCGCAAGGTATTGAAAGGTATTGAAAACAGGGGTGCCAATAATCTGGGCCCTTATCTTTTCAAGAAAAATAAGTATTACTTGTTAAACAAAATCTCTTTCTCTGACCAATTGTATTAGTATAAAATAATATAATTTTCACAAAAGAAGTAGTGAGAAGTAAGAAGCTAGTGATCTGGTGCCATACTCGGATGTACAACAGGTGTCCAAGATAGCTGCCTATGCTTACAGTGCAATCTCTCAGATCAAGGTGGATGCTAAAGAAGAGCTAGTGGTTCAATTTGCCATCCCCTGATCTACCCTCTGGCCTCCATAATACTCGTCCCGTCCCGTCCCCCATACCCACAATGCCTCTATGATTACCAGTCCCTGTGCTACCCAGCTATGCCA